>NW_027397116.1:16558008-16673627 GCF_003265705.2 Callorhinus ursinus
AAAAAAAAAAAAGAAAAAAGAAAAAGATAAAAACAAACAGAAACAGAACAAAACAAAAAAAACAGAACATGATCAAATACGATCAGGCTGGTGCATAGATCAGTGCCACACACTAGATTTTGGGTGTATTTTGGTCTGTTAGAAGAAAGTGCCTCCTAAAATTTTAAAGAAAGAAAGACTTATATATACAAAATAAGGGTTGATACGATGAAGGGATGGAATATGATTGTAAAGATGAAAATTATAAAAAAAATTTAAAAGGAATTGATAAGAAGTTGTTTGAAAAATAAAGAAGAGAATTTTAAAAAAAGAAAGAAAAAAAAAGGGGGAGAGAATGTGATCAGGCAGGAGACTAGAACAAAGCCATACACTAAAGATTTAGGGTATATTTTGATATGTTAGAAGAAACTGTATCTCAAAATTTTAAAGAGAAAATTTATATATATATGCCAAAAATAAGGGTAACTACTATGGAGGGATAGAATATGACTCAAAAAATGAAAAATAAAAATGTTTTTTTTTTAAATGGATTGGTAAGATGTTGGTTGAAAAAGGGAAAAAGAAAAATTAAAAAAAAAACTGTTAAAAATTTTAACTTTGAAAGACTAATGAATCATGGTAAAAAAGCCATGAATTCTGTGTGCAGTATTCCCCTCGCGCTGGAGTTCTCCCATTCTCATTGATCGGTAAACTTGGTCTTGGCTGGCTGTTTGTGCTGATCTTCTGGGGGAGGGCCTGTTGCCGTGGTTCCCAAATGTCTTTGCTGGAGGCGGAATTGCCCCACCCTTGCCAGTTCAGGCTAAGGAATCTGCTCCGGTTTGCTCTCAGGAGCTTTTGTTCCCTGCGAGCTTTCTGTACCGCTTTGGAGGATGAGAGTGAAAATGGCAGCTTCCCAATTTCCGCCTGGGAGGAGCGGAGAACTCGGGCCCTGCTCCTCAGTGTGCCCCCAGAGAAAAGCAGTCAGTCACTCCCATCTCCCCGGCCTCCGGCCGCACTCCGTGCTCACCTGGCCTGTGACCCAGCGTTTCTATCTCTGGCACCCAACTCCTTGTGGAGTCTCCAACCCCAGCAGATCCCTGAGGTGTGCTCCCGCACATTTTTTATCAAAAATTTGTGTCAGAATCTCTTCTTTGTGGATAAGTACCCTCATAATATTTTCTTGTATATATACATATATATGTGTGTATAATATGTATAAATATATGTACACATATGTATACACATATACATATATATTTCATATTTTAAAATTTTGTTTATTTGATTAACTATTTTGTTATTGCAGAAAACCTTTCCAAACTCTCAAGCTAAAGCATTCTATAACTATTTGGTGCTTCTTAGTTTTCTATCTATGTTAGAACATCTGAATGTCACAGTATTGGTGGCTGGAGTACATATCATCAAAGGAAGTGATGATTTACATAAGAATTGTTGGAGTCTTGGCCAGGTAGTTACATGAGTACATCAGATGGAGGACTAGGAAAAGAAAGCTTCCGGGTAGGGACAAAAGTCACCTCAGGTCCTATTTAATTTTTCTGGCCTCACCACCTGTTTTAGAAATGTCCTACCTCAGAGAGTTGATATTCTTAGCTCCAGGCTAGGGACAAACATTGGCATCAATATTCAGTGCTCAGGATCAGCACAGGTTTTTTTGTTTGTTTGTTTCCTATTCTAACACCCAAATCTGGCGTTTACCCTTAATCACACTTTTGAGTGTAAAGTTAATGTTTTTGGCAGTCATATCTGATAGTGACTTTACTTCTTTGCAGCACTGCTGTAAATTTATATTTACTCATTTTCTTTTTTCCCAGTGGTATTTAGAAAGATAGAAAGGTGAGATACTTCCTTCTAATGTGGATTAGCTTTGTCCTCATATTTTCCCCAGGATCTGATGCATAGATAGTACATTGGCAGCAGCTGTTGCAGGTTGTTATTGTTAATTGTACACTTGTGATTTTTGACTTATCACCTTCTTTTCTGGCAGTAAATTCACTTGATTCCATTAAATTTGTTTTTTAAGAGTACACATCCTAATTCTAAATTATAAGTCCCTAATTATGTACTTACATTCAATACCAAACTTATACCCATTGGGGTAATTAAGCATAATAATGATGCTATATTGTTCCCCTCAAACTGCAGGGACAATGACTTATGGCATTGGTAATGAAAGATAATTGTTTTCTAGTAAAAGATTTACTACAATTATATTTTAAAATCTTTCTTCAGATTGTTCTTGTGAGTTAAAGAGCAAAATGAATCTTACCTCATTCCATTTTCAGATGCTAATGATTAGAAATGATTCTTAACATTATGGTTATTACCCAATATTATCAGCATTTTATTATTGCTTTTCAGAAAGTAATATATCTACTATTGATAAGATGCTGTAAGGGAAATCAATGGAATGCTTAAAAAGATATGTTCCCTAAGCTTTTCTTGAAGCTTGCTGTTACTTCATCACTGCACATGACAATGAGCCTATTTAGCAGAACCTGGTAGATATATAACATAAAAAAGATTGCCTTTTAGTATAAAAGTCCTTCTGACAGTGAACACTTAAAATGTATATCATATAAGAGGAGGAAAAAAGTTGAAAAATGAATTTAGCTTTACCAAGTATGTAAATGCCTATCTGTAATGAAAAATATACTTGAGTAAGTATTCACTCTGTGATGCACATTTGTGTTTGGATAAAAATATAGCAGATAGAAATAGGGAGTTATAAATGATAGTCTTTTTTGCAGATGAAGAGTAATGAGTATCCTTATCTAGAATAAGATAGAAAATCAAACCAAGAATTTTAACTGATAAACTAATAGCACTAAAATGAAATGAATAGATTTTTCTGAAGCTTAAGCATGTATTTTAAATATTCTCATTTTTAAAAATGCATAAAATAGTTTTAAAATCAAAGTTACAAAATGCAAGTCTAAAGTAGTAGGATGTTTTTCTAAATAAATGGATCTTCTCACTGAAATCTGCTTGCTCCTCAAACATTATCTGCAACATAAATATATTTTGAGGTAGTATGAATTCATGTGATTTTCTAAGTGGCTTAGGACATTTGTTTTTGGAAGTCTGTAGGGCACTGGAAATACACAGGCTCTCACCAGAATGTTGGGTCTGCGTAGAGTGAAATAAGGTAAGGAATTGATGTGAGGAAGATTCACAGAGGAGCCTTTGGGAGGGATTGTCAGAGTTCTTGTCATTCTTCCAACCACTGTCAAGACATTTATGGAGATTCAAGAAATTCCTTCTATAGAGTGAAAGTGCTTCTCAGAGGGAAGTCTGTTCTCTCACTCCCAAATGAATAATCTCTAAGCTGCAGAAGTCAGGTGTTTCTGAACATAATGGAAGGTATAGTATTTCTGATCATGGAGTGGAGATATTGTCATGTGACTCCTAGACTTTGGGCAGACAAATGTGTTGGTAATTGACTTTTACCTCATGAATTCTGAAAGAGACTGAGTGAAATTTCTGTGACATGAAGTGCATTAGTTTCCAATGGCTGCTGTGATAAATTACCACAAACTTTGTGGCTTATAACAACAAACATTTACTCATTCACAGTTCTGAAGGCCAGAAGTCTGAAATCATTATAACTGGGCCAAAATCAAAGTGTCAAGCAGGCCCATGGTTCTTGCAGAGGCTCTGGGATAGAATCTGTTCCTTGCCTTCTGCAGCTTCTGGTGGTGGCTGTCCTTCCTTGGCTTGTGGCTTCATTACTCCATTCTTTAAGACTGGCACCTTCAAATCTTCCTCTGTAATATCTTCACATCACCGTCTCCTCTGTGTGTCTAAAATCTCTCCCCATCTCCTTTTTATGAGAATATATGTGATTGTATTTATGGCCCACTCATCTATCCAGAATAATGTCTCTATCTCAAGATCCTTAGTTTAATCTAATCTGAGAAGACCCTTTGGGCATATAAAGTAGGATTCATAGGTTCCAGGAATCAGGACCTCTTTTGGGAAGTCATTTTCAACCTACCACATGGGGTCAATGTGTGAAATTTTGCCCTCATACTCAAGGCCAACATGAAGCCACAGGAATAGATTTGAGGAAGATATCTGGGCTCCTTTGCATTGAAAGACATTCTATTAAGAGGCATTACTTCCATCTCCAAATCAGTTAGCCATTAAAATATGTGTGCAAAAATCTTAAGGGGTAAGTAAAATACTAAACTCAATTAGATAAAACAATAAATTGTTTTAAAAGGAAAAGCAAATATTTGAAAAAATTCTATAGAAAAATTCTAGGAATAAAAATGTAAGGGTAAATAATAGTAGAGGACTTTACGACACCACTTACATTATGGATAGATGATCAGACAGAATTTCAATAAGAAAACATAGGAGGGTGTGGCACCTGAGTGGCTCAGTTGGTTGAGTTTGCCTTTGGCTCAGGTCATGATCCCAGGGTCCTGGGATCGAGCCCCACATCGGACTCCTGGCTCAGCGGCAAGCCTGCTTCTCTCTCTCTCCCTTTGCTGCTCCCCCTGCTTGTGTGCTTGCTCTCTCTCTCTCTCTGTCAAATAAATAAAAATCTTTAAAAAAAAGAAAATATAGGAGGGTAAACATGTTAGGTCAGATGGGCTTAAAAGATATGTATGTGTGTGTGTGTGTGTATATATATATGTACATATATATATATACAAAATATTTCATTCAAAAGTAACAGAATATACATTTCTCTCAAGTGCACATGGAACATTCTGTAGGACAAAGTGTATGTTAGGCAACCAAAAGTCTTAATAAATTTTAGAGGCATGAGATCAAATCAAGCATCTTTTCTGACAAGAATATGAAACCAGAAATCAATTACAAGAGGAAAACTGGAAAGTTCACAAATATGTGGAGATTAAACAGCATGCTACTTGAACAACCAATGGGTCAAAGAAAAAAAAATCAAAAGAAAAATATATCTTGAGACAAGTAAAAATGGAAATATACCAAAATGTGGGATGTAGTAAAACAGTTCTAATAGAGAAGTTCATAGTGATAAATGCCTATCTCAAGAAACAAGAAAAGTCTCAAATAAACCATCTAAATGTATACCTCAAGGAACTAGAAAAAGAATAAATAAAGCCCCAAATTAATAAAAGGAAGGAAATAAAGATTAGAGGAGAAACAAATGAAATAGAGAGTACAAAGACAATAGAAAAGGTCAATGAAAGTAAGAGCTGGTTCTTTCAAAAGATAAAGTTGATAAACCTTTACTTAGACGCATCAAAAAGAGAGAGAGAGTGAGAGAGAGAGAGAGAGAATTTAAATAAGTAAAATCAGAAATGAAAGAGAAGCTTCAACTCATACCGCAGAAATACAAAGGATCATAAGACTAGTAAGTGTGAACAATTATATGCCAACACATTGGACAATCTAGAAGAAATTGATAAATTCCTAGAAACATACAACCTGCCGAGACTGAATCATGAAGAAATAGAAAATCTGAACAGATTGTTTACTAGTAAGGAGATTGAATCAGTATTCAAAAACCTCCAAATAAACAAATGTCCAAAACACGATAGCTTCACTGGTGAATTCTACCAATCATTCAAAGAATTAATACTAATCTTTCTCAAAAGCTTCCAAAAATAGAAGAGGAGGGATCTCTTCTAAACTCATTTTACAAGCCCAACATTACTCTGATACCAAAACCAAACAGGATACCACAAGACAGAAAAATTACAGGCCAATATCCCTGATGAACATAGATGCAAAAATCTCAACAAAATATTGGCCAACTGAATTCAACAATATATTCAATATATTAAAATGAAAATATACCATGATCAAATGGAATGATGCAAGGCTCATTCAACATCTACAAGTCCGTCATTAGGATACATCACATTAACAAAATGAAGGAAAAATCATATGATCACCTCAGTGGATGCAGAAAAAAACATTTGACAAAATTCAACATCAATTTATGATAAAAATTCTCAACAAAGCAGGTAGGGAGGGAATGCATCTAAGCATAATAAAGACCATATACGACAACCTCACTGTTAACATCACACTCGATTATGAAAAACTGAAAGCTTTTCTGTAAGCTCAGAAACAAAACAAGGATGCTCACTCTTGCTACTTTTACTCAACATAATATGTGAAATTGTAGCCACAGCATATAGGAAAAAAAAGCATCCAAATTGGAGAAAAAGAGGTAAAACTGTCACTGTTTGCAGATGACACAATATTATACATAGAAAACCCTAAAAATTCCATCAAAAAACTGTTAGACTAATAATTTCAATAATGTTGCAAGTTATAAATTACTACCTAAAAATTTGTTGTATTTCTATACAGTAATAATTAATTATCAGAAAGAGAAATTATGGAAACAACCCCATTTAGAGTTGCATCAAGAAGAATAAAGTATCAGGGCACCTGGGTGGCTCAGTAGTTAAGTGTCTGCCTTCGGTTCAGGTCATAATCCCAGGGTCTTGGGATTGAGCTCCGCATTGGGCTCCCTGCTCCACAGGAAACCTGCTTCTCCCTCTCCCACTCCCCCTGCTTGTGTTACCTCTCTCGCTGTGTCTCTCTCTGTCAAAATAAATAAATAAATAAAATCTTAAAAAAAAAAAAGAGGAAGAAGAAAGTATCTAGGAATCAATTTAATCAAGAATATGAAAGCCCTGTATACAAAAAAACCACAAGACATTAAGGAAAAAAATTGAAAAAGACACAAATAAATGGAAAGATATTCCATGCTCATAGACTGGAAGAATTGATATTGTTAAAATGTCCATACAACCCAAAGCAATCTGTAGATTCAGTGTAAATCCTGTCAAAATTCCAATGGCATTTTTCCTAGAGCTAGGACAAATAATCCTAAAAATTCCATGGAAACACAAAAAAACTTGAAAAGCCAAAGCATTTTTGAGAAGGAAGAACAAAGCTGTAGTCATCACATTCCCTAATTTAAAACTCCAATACATAGTGATAGTAATTAAAACAGTATGATATTGGCATAAAAATAGACACACAGACCAATGAAACATAATAGAGGAAACAAAAATAAACCTAGACATATATGATGATCAACTAATATCTGACAAGGGATCCAGGAATATTCAATGGAGAAAGGATAGTACCTTAAATAAATGATGTCGACAAAACTGGATAACTACATGCAGAAACATTAAATTGGACCCCTGTCTCATACCTTTCACAAAAATTAACTTAAAATGGATTAAATACCTAGGACACATAAGTATTTAGAAATAAGCCCACACCTATATGTGTCAATTAACTTATGAAAAGAGTCAAGAATATACAACAAGGAAAAGATGGTCTTTTCAATAAATGGTGTTGGCAAAACTGAACAGTAAGACCTGAAGCCATACAGCTCCTAGAAGAAAATAGGTCATAAGCTCCTTGACATAGGTCTTGCTGATGATTTTTTGAATCTGACACCAAAAATGAAAGTAATAAAAGCAGAAATAAATAAGTTATATTACATGAAACTAAAAATCTTCACAGCAAAGAAAGCCATCAACAAAATTAAAAGGCCAGCTGATGAACAGGAGAAACTATTTACAAATCATATATATGATAAAAAGTTAATATCCAAAATATATAGATTAATACTACTTAATAGCAAAACAAATCTGAATAAAAAAAGACAGATTGCCAACAGGCATATCAAAAGATGCTCAACATCACTAGTCATCAGGGAAATGCAAATCAAAACCACAATGATGAGATATCTCCTTACATCTGTAAGCTGTAAAGCTTAGCACAGAGTAGAAATAGATATGCAAAGAAATGTTGAATATCATTTATGAGCCTTATTTTAGTATTAATATTATTATTTCCATTTGAAACTATCCTATATATGTTATAGCATAAAACAAGCAAAAAATATGGTGTTTTAAGAGCTGTTATTTTTAGCATAATGAACAAAACCAGAGTTAAAAATGTTCAAAGTGTAAGTAAATCACTGTAATCTTAAAATTCAAATTACTTTTTCTTCTAGAAATAAATGTATTTCTTAGTTCCCCACTGATATGCCTGGGAAATGATGTTCTAATAAAAAAAAATGTATCCTAAGCCCCCAGATTGTGGCTTCTAAATGCCATTTCTTCCTAAAAGAAATGGAATTAGAAGGAAAATGGAAGCATTCAGATATCAGGCTGAAAAGTGCACAAAGATTAAGCAATCTTCTTGTACCAGAAAGTAAGAAGCTACTGGGATTATGTTGTAAAGGACAGAAGAACAAGCTTGAGGAGACTCTCACTGTCCAAGAGTGGGACATTTGAACATGAAAATGAATAGTGACTCACTTACTGAAATATATCAAATATAGAAAATACATTTGGGGTTCAAGAGAACCAATGTCTTACTCTCAAAATTAATAACAAGAAGTTAAGCCTATATTCTCTCTTTCTTGCAAACTAGTGGTAAGGGGGGGAAATACTCTTCTGCATAATAAATACAGGAAAATACATTTTTTAAAGGATTAATAGAGCTGGTCCACCATAATAAGTGGATGCTACAATAATCAAGTGAAAGATTAATGAGAAATTTTATAATGGTGAATCACACTGACAACACCTTTACTTGGTGATCATTCATCAATCTTAGCATCCTCAAAGTCATACCATGTATGTTTAGTGTATATTAATAAGATGCATTGAGAATACAGAACATCACTTATGAATTACTTTTATAAATAAATTATTTAAGAAAGTCTCTAGATCTAGTTACAAATTTATTTTTTTTAATGAAAAGAGTAACAAGTTTGAGGATTCGCTTATGATGCAATCACATATATCCAGGAAGGATCTGTAATACTGACTCAATGTCTTCAACAAATATGATATGGAAAAGAAGACAATTAGTACAGATTAAGAAGATTAAAAAATAAATAAAGAGACATACCAAAAAAATACAGTTTGTGGGTCTTGTTTTGTTTCCCCTATTTGGATGAAGCAAGACATTTTAGTCCATTAGAAAAATTTGAACATAGGAGGCACCTAGGTGGCTCACTGGGTTACGTATCCGCCTTCAGCTCAGATCACGATTCCAGGGTCCTGGGATCGAGCCCCACATTGGGTTCCCTGCTCAGCAGGGAGCCTGCTTCTGCCCTTCCCCCCTGCTCATGCTCACTCTTGTGCTCTCTCTCTCTCTCTCTCTGTGTGTGTCTTAAATAAATAAAAAAATCTTTTAAAAAGTTTGAATAGGGACTAGGCATTAAAATATGTTAAAGTATTATTTTTGGTTAGGTTTGATAATGTCATTGAGATTATTATAAAAACAAAACCCAAAACTCATGCATTTATGATCTATATCAAATTACTAACTTGTAAAATAAAGAAAACCTATCTGGAATAGGTTGGAAAGTACTACAAATAGGAAAAACAAAAACCAAACGAATAAGAACAAAAGTGGAGGAACATAGATTTAAAAAAAAAAAGGTTTGGAAGGATGTTTATAATTCTTAAAGCTGGGTGAGGCACATATGCAGTTCATTATACAATTCTTAACTGCTCTTAAGTAAAGTAAAAATTTCCATTTAAAATACAAAAACTGAGAAAAGACACATTGCAACATAGAGAAACAATCATTTGCCTGACAGTAGGTTTCACAACTGTACTCTTAATGGCCAGAAGATAATGGAATAATATTTTCAAAGTGTTGATAAAAAAAACCTGTCAATCTCAGATTCTCTAGTTTTTTACATATCAATCAAAATTGAACATGATATAAAGGTATATCCCATTCAAAGACTAAAAACTTACCAATAAGTGAATATGAGGATTTTGTGTAAGGTGTGTTGCAAAATAGCATTTAATTATATTTTTAAATGTCTTGAAAATCTCTATCAAGTAGGTCACAATTGTGATATGTCAACTGGTAAAAAATGAGAAATAAAAAGAAGACAAACTACAGAGGAAGACTTCTAGTAAATGCAAAAGCATTACATGCATGGGTAGTGGATTAAAGGATGCCAGGAGCGAGTGGTAAGGGCTAAGACTGCTAGAGAAGCTAGTGATCACATCATACAGAGGAGTCTTGCCCATCCTCCTGTTGAATTTGAACATACTGCATAAAAACAGTATTTTTCAAAGGTCATTAGAAAGATTATTATTAAAGTCAAGATTACATTAGAATAGAATCCCTCTGTTAGTAGTAATATGCACATTAGATCTTGAGAGGGGAAAAGATAGAATTGAGGTAAGAAACAAAATAGAGGGGCCCCTGGGTGGCTCGGTCATTAAGCGTCTACCTTTGGCTCAGGTCATGATCCCAGCATCCTGGGATTGAGCCCGCATGGGGCTCCCTGCTCCACGGGAAGCCTGCTTCTCCCTCTCCCACTCCCCCTGCTTGTGTTCCCTCTCTCACTGTGTCTCTCTCTGTCAAATAAATAAATAAATAAATCTTAAAATAAAAGAAACAAAATAGAAGCTTATTGCATAATGAAAAAATACTACGAAGTCTGGCATTAAAGTAACCAAAATGTGGATAAAGATAAAAGGACAGATATAGAAAATATTTAGGAGGTGAAACCTGAAGAATGTGCATAATGTTTGATTCAGAGTATAGATGAAATATGAAGATACAGGACCCACTCCAGATGTCTGTCTGGGTATTCCAGGGGATGCTCATGCTATTCTTGGAAATGAGACAAACAGAATATCCAATTTTAATAGCAGGGGCAAATATAATATGTTTAGTTGGGTATTGTTGAGTTGGTGGTAACCTTGTGGCATTCAGAGGCAAATGACCCCTGGGAATTTAATATGTTGGGTGTCAAAGTGGAATGTATCATTCTGAAGCTTAGGAGTGAACAAGGATAATATTTTAGGAGACACTGTACTAGTGACAGTGGATAAATATCTTCCAGCTGAAATGAGAAAAGAAGATTAAGGACCCCTGAAGAACATAGGCATTTGTAAGATGAGAATAGATGGGGGAACATTTAGTGAATGTTTAGATATTTGCAAAGATGTCATGAAAGAAATGGGGGGGTAGTCAGATATGAGTTAGAGCTTTAATCAAAGATATATATTTAAATTTTAAAAAATTTTCTAAGTTACTTAAATGATATCGGCAAAAACTTTTTTTTCAGAATAATTCTAGTGTAATAAAAAGCACAAATAAAATGTAAGTATGAAAGAACAAGAGTGGCAAAATTAGCTGTACAGTAGTTTTCGAGAGAGAGAGGGAGGGGGAGCTCAAAGGGAAGGCAGATCAAGAGCTTTTGTTTTGTTGTTTTTGTGTTCTTGTGGAAAAGGTAAAACAAGTCTAAACAAAAGGATAGATACACTTGAAAAAAGAAATAGTAGATGTTACAAATTCAGGGAAGAGGGAGGACCAAAAAATTAAATGTGTAATTTCTGGTCAAAGGTTACAGGAGATTGGATCAAAACTGAGGTGAGAAAATTAATCTTGAGCTGTAATGTACATCTAGTCTTTAGAGACTGCAGAAGGAAAATGAAGTAAGAGCAAACATAGAGGTTTATCTAGAGATATAAGCAAGCATGGCGATTGAATGAATTTCCCCATAAAGTAGAAAGCTATGATATAGGCTAAAAATGGATAGCCCAGAAAGAGAGATGAATATCTGATCTATGGTGCAGTTATTATTAAGCACTAAACAAACCACTGAAGTTAAGGAAAATGAATTTGTTTTGTTTTTCTTCTGCACCACTTTGTGAATCCCTCCAGAGAGCCTGAGAGTAAAAGCAGAGACTTGGGTTGCTGATCCAAGGCAGACGGTTTGTAGCTTATAAACAAAGAAAGGGATGATGTATTGAGGACAATTGTGTCAAAAGAGTGGCTATAGGGATTCATCTTTGATTAGAGAGTGAAATAGATGAGTAGCATAAAGCTGAAAGAATGAAGGTCATAGTTACACAAGATATCATATGTAACTCACAAAAATGACTATTCATAATAGTAGCTTAATGTATATTTTAACTTTAATTTTAGAATTTTTAGAATAACATTGATTCTACCTTTCTGTAATAGCTTCCCATAGCTGCCATAACAAACTGGCACAAATTGGCAGTGTGGGAAACTTCAAAATGAGAGAAATGTATTTTCATACTTCTGGACACCAGAAGTCCAAAATTAAAATCAGCAGGCCCATGCTTTAGGAGATAATCCTTCATGTCTTCCAGCTTTGGGTGGCTCCTAGTGTTCCTTGGCTTGTACCCTACCTCCAATTTCTGTCTCCATTTTCACATGGCCTTTTATCACTGTGTCTCTCGGTCTTCTTTTCTGTTTCTTCTAAGGACACCTGCTATTCGACTTAGGGTTTACTCTAATCCAGGGTCATCTCATCTTAACCTAAACACAAGTGCAAAAACCCTAATTCCAAAAAGGTCATAATCTGTGATTGTGAGTGGATATATCTTTGGGGGCACAATTCAACCCACCAACCACAATCTGTAGGGTAAAGTTGTGGATGGGTGGCCTTCCCTTCAAAGGAAGAGGTATATTGAAGGAAAGGTAATGCAACTCAGGTTAGGGTCTAGAGGTAAAAGGAAGATTCTGTGAAGTGGTTGAATATTTAAGACAATGTGTGATCACATGGAAAAGAGTTGGGATGAATATAGGTATACAAAAATCAGGGCACAGTGACGAATAAAATGTAGGGAGGAAAGCATATGACTGGCGTTGATTGGAAGATATTTGCATTTAAGGAAGTGGCCAATGGCAATAGGGAAAAGTGTCATAGAAAGACTCACCTAGATATTATCTGGTTTCTGAAGCTTTTCACAGAGTTCAAAGGGAATGTTGTTATTTTTCAAAAAATAATTTTTAATTAAATGAGAGATGAACAGTATATTTTTATTTGGAAGCCTAATGAAGTTCATTAATGTTTTAAAGAATTTCAAATATCCCCTTTGTGTTGGAGACAGTATACAATTTTAGTACATGGGCCACTGTATATGTTGTCCTAGAGATCCTTATTTCACTAGGTATTTTAACTTGTTTTTTAAAAAATATGATTGAGATACATTGGAATAAATGATAACCCCTGTAAGATTGTTTATTTCTTTTCTTGGTAAGCTTTGAAAAATCTTTCCAAGCTCTGAAGAAGTTCTGATATTTTGTGTACAACAGTACCAGACAATAGGTCCTTAAACCTCTTTTGAACTTAACAAGATGATTCCTTAACTTATTTGAAAAATAACTGTTATCTGTTATGGGCTAGGGATACTCTTCAATATCTGAAACTTTCAATTTAAAGATACTTTATAGAGACTGAGGATTGCAATTAAAAACAATTTCTGTTTTACACACACACACACACACATACACACACACATACACCCCCCCACACACACCCACACACACATATACACACACATACACACACACATACACACACACACACAAAGGGGAGTCTTATTTGTGATCTTGTTTCATCAATATGTTCCTCCTTTTTTTGTATCTTCACAATCTTTCCTCTAAATTACTTTTTCTGAGTCTGTAAACATAGGAAATTTCAACTATTCTTTGATCCCGATTTGGTCACGTACTCTCATTGTTTCTTTACAATCTAGGTAAGCTGCAGAACTTACATAGAACATCTGCTCTTCTGTATTTCCTAGTCCCCCTTCAGTTCATCAGAACTTGCCAGTAAGTTCTACAGAATGGGCCATATACCAAAATGACATGTGTCGCCTTTGGGCCAATGCATAGAAGGGACTGTAAAGTTTGCAGCTGAGTTCTTCCCTACCTGCAATGGTGCCACCCGTATAATACAGCCCACATTGACTTGGAAGTGACCCTGTGGATCAGGGCCCACCATCTCAAACCCTGTCACGGATACACGCTAGACACGTAGTTAGGGAAAACCAAGCAAATCTTTGTGGTATAAACAACTGAAGTTGCAAGGTTAATTTGTTAGTGCAGCATAATATATTTTTTCCTGATGAATACAACAGTGATCCATTTTTTTGTTCTATCCAGCGATGTTCTTTTGTTGTTGCTCCTGTTATTTGATTTGAATAAAATCTCAGTTTTATTATTCACTTAGCCCAGGAAAGATACTTAATA
The DNA here is from genome assembly GCF_003265705.2 of Callorhinus ursinus. Lineage (NCBI taxonomy): Eukaryota > Metazoa > Chordata > Mammalia > Carnivora > Otariidae > Callorhinus > Callorhinus ursinus. The sequence continues at coordinate 16,572,031 of NW_027397116.1, forward strand.
TCTTTGCTTCTCAGTAATCTCTTCTGTAAATTGCTAATATTCATCACTGAACTATACTTTTGCTGTAAAAATAGAGATTAAATAGATGTTATTTTCCTTCTTCATTTCCTCGAATAACCTGGGTTCTATATTATTTAAATCTCCTGGGGTGCCTAACCTTTTTATTTGTTCTGTATTTCCTTGAGTGACTCATCCGCCCTTACTCAGACACAGAAAACACAGCACCGAAGCAGCCCCCTCAGATTCTCCCTTTCCTTAGCACATGTATTTTATTCTCTTAAAACTCTCATTTCTTTTCATGACTTCAACCAACATTTCTATGATTGTATTCCCATATTTATCCAGCCAAGAGCTCTCTTCTGAACTCCACACTTCCTTTTCTAACTTCCTGCTAGATATTTTCTCCTATCTGTTATGAGCTCAGCATGTCTGAACACTTTACCCCACTGTGTCTTCCTAGGTTACATTTTCCTTCATGGTCCTTGTCCTCATACCTCTTCTTAGATGAATTATTTAAAATGTTCTCTTCAACCAACTGATTACAAATTATTAAATCATAGTGCTATTATTTTATAGTCATCCTCTTGACATATTTTCATTGGTTCAGGCTAATAGAGGCTTACACATACGATTCCCATTTTGTACAGAATAAAATTTTAAAAATATGTATATACACACATGTATAAACATACACACACACACACACTTTTTATTACTTGTCTTTCTCAATAGGGCCCCAAATCCTACTTCCAAACTCCTGCCTACCTATTCTATGTTCTAGATATACAGTTGTATTTCCCCATTTGGTGAACACAGGGAATTCTAGGCTAGAAAAGTATGAGAATAAGATCATGGAGTTTTTTATTTTTCTCAATTTCCTCTCCAACCACATCTGAAATAAATAAACTGTCAGTAGCACGCTCTAGAAAGATTATTTCATCCAATAGAAAGCAGTCTCTTTCTAACCTCCTATAGAATTTGGTTCTTGCTTTATAGCACTATCATGGTATGCTTTATACTTTAGTAATTGAAATGTTTCTGGATTCTCTATTAATACGTGGCTTACAGAGAACAGCAAGAAATGCCTTAATCTTCTTCTATTTCTCATAATAACTAGAACAATCTGCATGCACTTAGTAATGCTATAAAATTGGAGTGAACATCTTTATTAGATTATCTGTAGAAATTAAAATATAATTCATTTATAATAATTATGTGAGCTAAGCCTATAATCTATTTAGATTTCATCTATAAATTCTGTGTGGGAAAATGCATGGATGCATGTTTATAACCCCCCCGCCAATAGAACAGCTAATATTGTTTTTGAAAACAACTTATATTAAAGCACTATAGAACATAAAAATACACATACACACAGTTTATTTTTATATTAGAAAGTTTGTCTTTATTTTATTAGCATACTTCTATACATGTCTACTATTTAGCTAGAGCATATAGCCTTCTTAGTAATATGTTACACCTAAACAAATGACACAATATGAATTAAAAATTAAAGCTACCATAAAAAAAATTAAAGCTACTGTTGAAAACTACTACACACCCATGCATTGGGATCAAAAAGACTGATAACAAATGTTAGCAAGGATATTTTTATTCAGAGTGTATGTGTAATCATTTTATATGAGGAATTGCTATTTTACTTCTAAACTCTAGCTATAGTTGTAGAATGACAATGTTTGTTGAACCTACTGATAAAAACTAGGGCTCATATTCTGCATGCCTTTGGCAGTCTTCTAGTAATTCATTTTTATTATAGTATATATAAAATATTTCATAATATATTAGAATGGGTAATAATGTATAATGGAATATAAAAGTATGATAAATATAATAAATAAATATAAAGATTATGATAATGACATTAATAAGCTAATCCTTTAATAATAGTTTGGAAGCATTCCTCTGACCCACTGAAAGGACACTTGCATAGCAGGGACTTGGAAATAATTATCACAGACAGAGAGGCCTGACATTCAGGGAACCCACTGAGAGTAGTTTGTGATAGTCACCATATATCACTAATGAAGAGATTCATGTGCTGTGATGCTCTTTTAATTATGGAGGCAGTATTTATCTAAGCTATTTATCATGAACCTAGAAAAATTCCTCATTCTTAAAGGAATTCATAATTAATCAGAGACATCTTTTCTTTTCTTTCTTTTTTTATTTTTTAGCAAATCCAGGTTTCTCAATGTTCCTATCACTCTTATCTCAGAAACGACAATTATTGAAACCTGTGTAATAGACTGGCTTATGGTAATGAGGAATTACAAGAGATCCTAACAGAAGAATTACATTTAGTAGTCCTGTTTGTCCATTTGTTAATTTTGGTGGAACACCATGCTCTTAGAAGTGGGAATGCACTTCTATTTTCTGGCAAAAATCCAGTATCATTAACATATATGATACATAAACAAGCTGTAAGAGTCTCAGCAGGCACAAGTAAGATCCATGATTGGATTTCTCAAATTTCTAATACAGTCAATGTATTTGAGTATATTTTTTATTCTCTCAGCTAAGAGAGAAATACTTGATCTCACTTTATGTGTGATTTTACATCATGGCACTAGCTGGAATTGAACTGCAATAGCTTTGAGGAGAAAAAAGATATGCTAGGTAAAGATTATAATTTAAAGGATATTTCTTGCCATCCACTATTCTTACCCAGAGCTTGCTGATATGATGGATAGCCCAATTTCTTTTTATTTATTTATATTTTAATTACAGATATTCTTTTGAAGGATAACATGCTCTGAATGATGCTCAGCTGTAGTCCAAACTCATCTCATTATGAAGGGTTGGAGTTAGTGACACTCAATCACACATGATGGCCCACTTTTAAAATGGGTCACTTGATCTCCAGAATCATGAGCTCTGATGATCTGGAGGTTTATGATTGTTGGTAGGAATACTATCAGCTGAATATTCCAGGCTTCTTATGTTGTTAGAAGAATAGAAAGAAAAGAGAGCTATTGTATACTCTGAATTCATAGGATTTATGTGTAGAGGCTCATCTGTTATATATAACGGATGATATATAACATAATCATTTTTTTATATTTCCTAAACAGTTTTCAAAGTGCTAATGCCTCCACCATTTAATTTGTGGTACAAAATTGGCAAGAATATTGGAACTGAAAGAAATTACAAAAATACAATGCCAAGTGGTCACCACTAGTTCACAGGTTGCAAACCAGCAAGATACACTCAAACTAATGGAATTGCTATGATAAATGAACACAAGTTGACATTGCCATGTGATAATGGACTCTTGACTTTTTAAGTCTTAAGAGTCCATTATCACATGGCAATGTCAACTTGTGTTCATTTATCATAGCATGATAAATGCTATGATATCAATATCTGAAACTTCCTGATTCAAAAGCTGAATATAACTTTTGAGTTGCAACAGGGACAACTCTGTAAACTCAAGGCAACTGCATATGGAAATACAATCTAGATATTATTAATAACTGTTGGAATAAATCAGTCATACTCTCTATTTAGAAGTATAATTTCAGGAAAGAGAAAATGAGTGTGATGATTCTGCTCAAAATTGCTATTCTTGTTAGCAGGTCACTTGTATATGTACTAGTGTGTAAAGAATTCTTGTACTGCTCGGGTAATTCCTTTCCAACCTCGTATATACTGCCCTGAACTTCAATTGTTGTAAATGGTAGCAGTATAACTACTTTGAATTCTCAGCAACCTGGCCAGGAAGTTCATGGACTACTGATGAGTGATACATAACAAAGTCAGAAAAAATGTAGTAAAGCAGTTGGGAGTTTTCCTACTCATTATAATTTTCCTGGAGGACAGGGATTATGTTGTTTATATTATCTTCATTTCTGAGCACTTGTCAGCTGTCCTATGGTAATGATAATATATTTCATTGAAAAAATGGGAAATACAACAAGTAATGTAAGAGACTTACTTTTTCAACACCTGTCAATTTCCATAATAGAAGATTAGGGCTAGAGGTCAGGAAATGACTGGATTTGGGAGAAAACATATGGAGAGATAGGAAGAAAAGCAAGTTACTGGATGCTTCCTAGTCTGTATGTCTTAGCACAATTTTAGCAGCTGATTTCAAAAATACAGTTGCTAATAATTATTACTGTATGATGCTTTCCTGTACAAGAAAAGAGGGGATGAAAAGCAGAGAGGAAACTGATAGAAGCAACTGTGAAAAAAATATCAGAGAAAACTCCATTGAGAAAGAAATAGGGGAAAAATTAACAGTGAAGGGCGTAGACTACATGTGATTTCATGTAATGTCTTGCCTGTCATATATTAAATATATTAACATGAAGATATGTACACATGCTGTCAGAGGGAGGAGGAGAGATAAATGAGAGGGAAGAAGAGCGAGAGAATCATTTTAAATATTAGGCATTGGGAACCAGGGATATTTGATTCACTTGGAATAAATCAATATGTCGGATTGTGACAAACTTACACACTAAGGGTAGAATTATCACATGCTTTTTTTTTTTACCGCACTTGCAGATTTTCATTTCATTTTCCATTTTATTTTAAAATTTCCAGAAAAAAATGTTTATATTTTCCAAGATGAGTTTGTTGCATGGCAGTTATGTACGCTTTGTATTATGGTAGATATAGCAGGATTGGGTATCTTGGATTTAGAAAATCTTTCACTGTTGACTCCTAATCTTAATTAGTTACCTGCTACACTTGCTTATTCCTACACTATCTTTTCCACTCTTTTGCCTTATAGTGACAAGCAGTGATGCTACATGCCTGCCTAGGGCTTTACTTGTCAAATTGAAGTCACAGAAAGCATAGCACCTTGTTTTGGATGGAGCTGGATAAGATAAATCTTGTTTTTCTCTTCTTTCTGTTAACAGCTAGCTTCTTCTGAAAAAAAAAATGGCCTTTTTCAAGCCGAATACATAAAATCTAGAAGTTTGGAACTGCAGAGGGTCAGGTTGCAAAGTCTAAAGCCAAATAAATTACTGAGCTATTGTGGTGTAACAGCATGTTGGGAACATAGGGACTTTTTTCCCCCTCTTTTATTAGATTTAGGTCAAAGAAGGATCAAGTGAAACTATAGCTCTCCTGGGAGAAAAAGGACTGATGACTGTAAGTAGTTTCTGGTTTTGGCACTGAACTGACCTTAACAATCTCTGTTAAAATAATAGCTATTTTAAAATAAACATCTATGAATTGGTTAAAAAATATGATACCAATGAAGAAAGAGTATTGTTCACATGTAAAAATCCTTGTAGTCTCTAAACTTCTATAAAATTATATAATAATCATGTAGCTATTTGAATATTATATATTGCTACAAAATGTTAATTTTATAATCAGCATTTTTGTTATGTTATGATATATATAATGTGGATATTTCTTTTTTATTATGTTATATTAATCACCCTACATTACATTAGTTTTTGAAGTAGTGTTCCATGATTCATCATTTGTGCATAACACCCAGTGCTCCATGCAGAATATGCCCTCTTTAATAGCTATCACCAGGCTAACCCATCCCCCTACCCCCCTCCCCTCTAGAACCCTCCGTTTGTTTCTCAGAGTCCATAGTCTCTCATGATTCGTCTCCCCCTCCAATTTCCCCCCTTTCAGTTTTCCCTTCCTACTATCTTCTTTTTTCTTTTTCTTTTTCTTTTTTAACATATAATGTATTATTTGTTTCAGAGGTACAGGTCTGTGATTCAACAATCTTACACAATTCACAGCGCTCACCATAGCACATACCCTCCCCAATGTCTATCATCCAGCTATCTCAACCCTCCCACCCCCCACCACTCCAGCAACCCTCAGTTTGTTTCCTGAGATTAAGAATTCCTCATATCAGTGAGATCATATGATACACGTCTTTCTCTGATTGACTTATTTTGCTCAGCATAATATCTTCTAGTTCCATCCACGTCATTGCAAATGGCAAGATTTTAGTTTTCTTGATGGCTGCGTAATATTCCATTGTCTACACGTACCACCTCTTCTTTATCCATTCATCTGTTGATGGACATCTTGGCTCTTTCCCCAGTTTGGCTATTGTGGACATTGCTGCTATAACAATTGGGGTGCACATACCCCTTCGGATCCCTACATTTGTATCTTTGGGGTTAATACCCAGTAGTGCAATTGCTGGATCGTAGTGTAGCTCTATTTTCAACTGTTTGAGGAACCTCCATACTGTTTTCCAGAGTGGCTGCACCAGCTTGCATTCCCACCAACAGTGTAGGAGGGTTCCCCTTTCTCCACATCCCCTCCAACATCTGTCGTTTCCTGACTTGTTAATTTTAGCCATTCTGACTGGTGTGAGGTGATATCTCATTGAGGTTTTAATTTGGATTTCCCTGATGCCGAGTGATTTTGAGCACTTTTTCATGTGTCTGCTGGCCATTTGGATGTCTTCTTTGGAAAAATGTCTGTTCATGTCTTCTGCCCATTTCTTGATTGGATTATTTGTTCTTTGGGTATTGTTTGATAAGTTCTTTATAAATTTTGGATACTAGCCCTTTATCTGATATGTCTATAATGTGGATATTTCAATTCATTTGTCTGTGCTTTATTCTTCACGTTGAGACAAGAATGATGGTGATGAGAAGCACATATAGCACTCCACAGCTAACACAGCATATTGCCATATATTGTCCTAATTGTAATAATAAAATTGGCACAAGATTTTGATTGAGTCGTTTCAAAGAGCTTATTCAAGGTACCACAACTACAAAGTAAGAAGTGTTTAACTAGGACCCAAATCATGAGAATCTCTTTGGTCTTCAAACCATTGTCTTTAAATAAGACTCATATTATTTATCACATTTTTAGTTATTCTTGAAGTTTTTTTTTAAATAATCTGCCTTGGGAATTATATATATATTATCATATATATTTACATATATATAAATCTATTTGGTAATTAACAAATATTTCTTGAATCTCTACTGAGTGAGAACTACAGTACCTTCCAAAGAAATGATGGCAAAGAAAAGGAGAGGGCACTGCTGCTATCATCTAGCAAAAAAAAAAGTATACAGAAATAAAGCTAATAAGCAAAAAGAACTGAAGTGAATCCACTGTATCTGGAGAGTAGCAAGAAAAGATCAGTGAAGGGAAGAAATCAACAAGGGCGGGTTCACTGAGACTCACAGAGGCAAAACCGTAGAGGAGCTTTCAGTCAGTATGTGATGTGAGGCTTACAGTGGTGGCTGGAATTCGGTGGGGCTAGAACTGCCTCACAGAGAGCTCACACCTGCACATCTCTTTCTCATTCTACATTCACATTATTAGCCTGAGATCAGCCATAGTGAAGGTGTTTACACCATAGAAATCGCCATGGGCCACTTTTAGAATCCTTCTGTAGGAGAATAACCAAAAGTGCGGTGTGCAATGAGCAAGGATGTGAGAAGACTCATTACATGTTTATTGCAGTAATTCAGGTGAGATGTAACTTAAATTTAGATTAGGAAATTGACAGTGAGGATCAGTGTAAATTAGTTTTGAGAAGTCTTTAGGAAGTTGAAATAGGATTTGTTGACTGAATGGAGTTAGGAAGTGAATGAGAGTAAGTGGCAAAGGACAGCTACCACATTGCTGGCATGAAAAATTGGGAGCACAGTCCCTTTTATGAAATCCATAAAAATGTCTTACCACAAACTGGGAAGACATTTGCTCCTGGATATTTGCTAATGGATATCTATTTGCTACTGGATAATTGTATAATTATTCCCATTTTGTCTAAATTAGATAGCTCTAGCAAACGTGATTTTTCTTTTCAACTCCAGTCTGTGGAGTGGGCAATGATTATTCAAAGTGGGATGCAGAAGGGGATTTTATGAGCAAAGATAGATGTATCAGTGTGAGTAGCTATAACAAGAGTAAAGTTAATAGTAGGTTGGTGAGATCTTAGGAGACACACGTCAAACAAGGAGACAGTGGTGACGTAGGTACGGGATTATTTGCATTCTCTTGGCCACTATAGAGATAGGAGAAAAATGCAGAGTTGGGGTTTGGCGCAATGGAGAAACTGAGCCTGTGGCACTACGATTCCCTTGCAAGGAGCCATCAGACTCATAATGATGATTCCATGCTGAGGAAGAATATTCCAGAAGGAATCACTAGTAACTTAGGGTGCAACATTCGGTGAGATTTGGAGAGAACTTTAGGAAGATTCTGTGATGAAAGGATAAGGACACAAAAAGACGAATCTAAGCATTTCTCTTACTGGTTTGATCACAGTCAAGGCCAGTAAGTGAGGTCCTGAATATCATCTCATCTCACAAGTTATAAACATTGCCGTTGCTGCCTGCAAAGCAGTCTCGCTAGAAAAATCAACTTCATTTTCTGAGTGACTTGTGTAACTTTGCAAAAATATTTTAGCACCTGTAGAGCTACCTTCTCCAAGATTATTCAACTAGTAAGTGGCTCAGCCAGCATCAAACATGAATTTCATTGCCCCAGTATCCTACAATACCACCAATGAAATCCAAAGTTATTTTTCTAATTTTATTTTAAAGATAATGACATTATCTTTAGGTAATAATGTTCTTAAAACCAGTTTGCTCACAAATTAAATCTTTTTGAACAACAAAGAAACTACCACAAAAATATTTCCCCTTCCATTTTAACCTGATGGAGTAAAAAAAATTATAGCAGCCAGCCTATTATGGTTGAGAGCCTATTCAATAAAAATATTTTTGAGATTGTTCCATGTTCCTTCTGGGTCTATAACTCATAAATTCTTTATTAGTAGTTAAAGGAAAATAGTAAAACATCAGAACATATCACAACTCGGAAATGAGGTACCTAAAAGGATATTTGTGACTCTTAAATCCATTTCCAGCTCTTAGTTTTTTATGTAAAAAATTGTGTGAATCACTTTAATTTGAAGAGGTTTTTTATTTATTTTTTGTCCTTTTAGAATATATGCAATCATTCAATATACTGCTTGTCAAAACTTGCCAGTGTAATTTTGGTATGCTGTACATACCAGACACTCTCAATTTTAAATTAAAGGAAGACTGCTTTAGATAACTAAATTGGAAAAATATTGGTTATGTTTGTGTTTTGTTTTTGCAAGAAGAGGAAAACTAAAGTACAAAGAGCATTTGTTCATTAAAATGTCTAAAAGTTAAGTGAAAAAAAGAATTACTTCCATTCTCCTGGTCAGACTCCAAATTGTGTCATTGCATTTTTGCTTTCTTACAGTTTCTTCCCAGCTTCCTCTGCAGCTGCTCTCCTACTCTATTGCTAACAGTACAGCCAGGGCTCCTATGCATAATGTGAGGCAGCAAATTGTTTCCCTCTCCAGAGAGAGGTGAAGCAAGGAGCAGGAGATGGGATGGGCTCTGCTTCTTTTCTCTGCTTCTAGAAATGCTGTATGACCTAATCACTACATATTTTGAGAGGAAATGGCATTGTAAATGTAGTATTCTCCCTTTGTTATCATGCTTTGTCTCTAGGTACTAGCTATGGTAAAAAGAAGTAATATAAAATAAAACATATGTTTAAATACAGCTTCAACAAAATGATCAACATATATGTGTGTGATCATACACACACACACACATATATATAGCTGAATAAATTATCAAGCATTCATACACATGCTTCTTAGACAAGGTTTCAAGTAGATTTCCTTTTAGCATGTAGGGGGTCTCTAATATGAGAATTGTGTGACCCTATCATTCATAGACATGATTTTTTTTAATATGTAGATGAAAATGGATTAGAAAACTTGTCATCTTCAGTCTGCCAAATAATTTATGATGTTGTAACATCATTCTATAAACATATTAAAGCTGAAGATGTGCATACCCATGCCTCAAGAGAAATATACATGTGTGCACCAAAAAGTATGTACATGAATTGATCATAGCAATAGAAAAAAACTTATTGTTACATGCAATAGAAGTAAAAGAATAAATACTATGTAATGAATTTCGTAAAGAGATAATACTAATCTAAGTTGTCATAAGGATGAGTTGTGATTGAGAGCAGGATTGAGGGTTTTTCTGAGGCTACTAATGCTCCTTATCTATGTGCATCTGGCTTTTGGTTACATGGCTGTGTCCACTGTGTGGACGTTCATTCAGCTCTACAACTATGATTTGTGATGCTTTCTATACATACTGTATTAACTAACAACATATTAACTTAAAAATTGTTAATGTTTTTGATAACACCAGCCTATCCATCTGCTAAAAATCCCCTGTCTATATTTTAGTGAGTTTTAGTAGTGTTAATAATTGTGCCTTGTATTCCACCAATTTCTTCAGGAATGACCAGGTATTTTCATTTCTCCTAAGTGGCAATTAGCATAGTGGCTAACACAGGAAAGTGCTCAATACTTGTTTTTAAAATGAAGGAACAAATAAATGATGGTCTGGTGTGGATTCCAGGCTCTGAAATGTTTAGAAGTAGAAAATTAGACATGGAATTTGTTGTTCTACAAACAAGAGTGAGGTAAGTAGTGAGAGAAGGAAATGATATAAATAACAAGGGAAAGAGTGGGTAGCTGAGAAAGCAAACCCAGGAAATTTGGAACCATCTAACGTACCTCTACAGGCCTTACAAATATCTCTGAGGTAATATAGAGCTGAAATGGTTAAATTAATGGGGGAACTTTCAGGTTTCACTTCTATTCTTAATTCTGCTCCCTTAAATAAGGACACATACAAGAAATGGATGATATGCAGGGTTTTATTGTAGTTTCTTTAATTTCTCTGTACATACAAGATTATGTTGGATGATATCTAGACATATCTCTTTCAAACCCTCATTCAAATCAAAGAGATATTTTATGGAAAAACAGTAAATTTCCCAGAGAATTCTCCCAAGTTAGTTACTTTGTCCACCTTCCCCCAGGAAGTTCCATTGTGTCCATATTTCTCCATCAAAAATTGTTTGTATTATTTTAAGGATTGATGTAATTACCTACATGAATACAAATAATATATTTAATAAAAATGTTTGCTTCACTGAACTTCAAATTCCTGGACACCATTCATAGGTCTATTTTATTCATTCCTGTACCTTTTCCTCTTAGCATAGTTTTGGGGATGTAGAATGTGTTCATAAAACTGGGTTAACGCAGTGATATTTTGTGTTAAAATTCACAGTGCTCTGTGAATCTACACAATTTCAATTATTTTATAATTCTGATCTCTAGAGTGAGTTTGCTGTATTTATCTACATTATTAAAGAGTGAGTGTTTTATTGTCAACAGGATACAACAAACATGGTCATTTTGGGTAAATGTTTCAATTGCTATTGGATGATGATGCCCGTTAGCATTCTAATGCGGGGCACCTGGGTGGCTTGGTAGGTTAAACGTGTGCCTTCGGCTCAGGTCATGATGCCAGGGTTCTGGGATCGAGCCAGGCATCGGGCTCCCTGTACAGTGGAGATGGAGAGCCTGTCTCCCTCTGCTTGTTCTCCCTCTCCCTCCCTCTCTCTGTGTCAAATAAATAAAATATAAAAAAAAATTCTAATGCAGTCATGTCACTATGAGGAAATGGTAAATATATAGCTACTTGCAAATGTGTGGGCCAAAAAACCTTAGTACGCTTCTGTCAAATAACAAAACTAAGACAATTTAGTAATGGGTTTGATGTCCTTTATTCAAGGGAAGACAGCCCACGGACTGGGGGAGTATAGGGCCTCACAAGCAGTGGAACATTCTTCCTGAGGAATTTGGGCAAGAGTGAGTTTTGTAGAATATTAGAAAAGGCAACATGGAAACAAGGCATGATTGGCTAGGAGAGCAGTAATTTCCTTCTAAGGCTTAGCAGGTCCATACAGGGTGATATAAGCTACCGAAAGGTGAGTTGGAGGATTGTGATCGTTGTATGTTAGGTTTCTTCAACAGGAGTTTTTCATAGGTACAGGCTGACTTAGGTTCAGATTCGTGACATGCGCTGGGCCACTGGAATGGTCTTCATTTTGTGGGTCTCAAAATAAAAATTAACTTTACCACTTCGATATGCCAAGTGATTTATAATGTTGTAACATCATTCTATAAATACATATTTGAATACTTATCCCTCAACAACTCCATTCTTAGATAGGTCCTAAGCATAGATGTATACATATGTGCACCAAAAATATTGACAGAATATTCATTACAGAAGATTTAAAGGAATGCCTGGGTGGCTCAGTCGGTTAAGCGTCTGCCTACAGCACAGGTCATGATCTCAGGGTTCTGGGACTGAGTTCTGCATCAGGTTCCCTGCTCAGCGGGGTCTCTGCTTCTCCCTCTCCCTCTGCCTCCTCCCCCCTGCTCATGCTCTGTCTCTGTCTCTCTCTCCCCCTTTCTCAAATAAATAAATAAAACCTTAAAAAAAGATTTATAAAATGTTGGGTGACATAGGAGAAAACATTTTTGGTTCAGCCTAGCGCAAGGTGGCTCCCTCTATCACTGTTCTACATTTTGTTATTCCCATATTATTTACTGGTTGCAACACATTTATTCTTTGTACAATTACTTTCATCATTGTTTATCACTATATGTAGTGCCATTTTATTAAATGATAATTGAGTGTGGGCTGTGAAGTCAAACTTACTGGGTTTGAATTTCACCTATTCACTTACAGTGCTTGCCAGCTGGGTACATTTAAATTCCATGCCTTGTTACTCTCATCTGCAAAATGGGGGAGAATAACAGTACTACCAAAAACCTAGAATGACTATGAGGATTGAATGAGATAATAGTTGTATTGCACTTACACAGTGGTACCCATAAAAAATGCTCAACATAATATATATTATAGTTATTTTGAACTTTATTGACAAATACAATGTAAATGTCTATTTGAAGCTGTGAGTGTAGAAAGAAAAAGACTTTGCCAATTTTGGTGGCAAAAGAACATGGATGAGGTAAGGAAGAGCTCTAGATTTGAGTTCCTGCTCTGACTCCCAGAATGTATGATGTCATTAAACTTAAATAACCTCTCAAACCCTCAATATTCCCATATTTAAATGGGATTGATAATTCCAATTCCATAGAGTTATTGCAAGGCTTCCTTCCTTCTTTCCTTCCTTCCTTCCTTCCTCCCTCCCTTCCTTCCTTCCTCCCTTCTTCCCTTCCTCCTTCCTCCTTCCTTTTTTTCTTTTCCTTTCTTTTCTTTCTTTCTTTCTTTCTTTCTTTCTTTCTTTCTTTCTTTCTTTCTTTCTTTTTCTTTCTTTTCCTTTCTTTCTCTCAATTCATTTGTTCTATAAATGCAAGGATTTCTTCTATATATGGCAGAGTTTGGCATGTAAAAGATATTTAAAATTGAAGAATCCCTTCTGTTACAGTTAAAAACTCACCGTAGGAACAACAAATATGATTAGATGTTAAGTATTTATCTCCCTTTGATATTCCCCTTTATAGATATTAAGTTCTCTTGATCAAATAAATGCATTTTGCTTTACCATGAAAGTTAATGACAGAGACTCATAGACCCAAGGAGAGAAAATGTGGAGTGGATATATTCACATAGTAGATACATTTTCCATGATGTTTTGAAGATCTTTAGAAGACCCAGGAAAATCAGAATGTTTCACAAAGAGTTGTGATTGTAATATTCAAATGAGGCCATTGGCTTCATTTGAAAGAATGAGCAGAACCAAGAACTATTTTATAAATGCAGAAGAAATATTTTAATTTATTAATTCTAGAGCAACAAAAGCAAAGAAAAATAAAAACATTTGGCATGAGATCTACACAATATGAGTATGCATAGGCTTTCTATCACTAATTCATATTTTTGTCTTAATTCAGTTTGACAATAACATCAAGGAAAATCAAGAATATCTGGATAAAATTACTTAATCTGCTCTTTTTTGGGAAATAAGTGCAAATAGATGGTATGTTGGCAGACATTTTACAATAATTATTTGAACAATTAATTAAAAAATTAAATATCTCTCTTAAAAGAGTATGTATAAAATCAGTTATGGATTACTTTCACCTTACTACTTTAAATTAGAAGTAGAAATTTCATTTTCGATTATGTGCTGATTTTTAAAACTTATTTTTCAATACAGTTTATTCTTCACATAAACAAAAAAATGGATTCTGATTGTATTGCATTTCTCTGCTGAGTGTGGAGTTTATTTTATATTTACTGTAAGATCCTAGTACATATATCAGCTTCTACTTATACACACTAAGACATTTCTTCCTTTCCTATCACTGTAGTTATTATGTAAAAGATGCTGAATCCATATTTCCTGTTCAGAGTCAGTACAACATAAGGATTCAATGATAAAATGTATATTTTATAATATCCCTACATATTGTCATTATATTCCTCCAAAAAGATTTTGCCTTTGTACCAATTATTATATAGGTCTAAAATAGTGACTTTACCTGAATGCTCTGATCCTGAAAAACAGCAAAGATTAAGAAATCCCCCAACACTTGTGCTCTGGAAAATCACTCATTACAAACAACCACTCTTCCCCATATGTCTTAGATAAGACTCCCCTTTGTATACCTATGAGAGAGCCAAACACAGATTCTCCAAATTCCCATTCTCTGCTTCATAAATGATAAGCTGAACTGCTAGTTCCCATTGATCAGCTGGAACAAAATCCTCTTTAATCAAACTTCGTTTAAAGATACTCACCTCCTCCCCAGACTCAGGAACCCCCTGGCTCACCCTCACTCAGAACCAGCAGACAACCTTTGTTCAACAGGCCTTCCTGGAAAATAGGCTGGCTTTGGGGTACAATATTCTCAGCTCTATCTGATCACACCATTTTTTCATCCCACTCCTCCACACACAGTTATTTTTAGCCTTGTTTACTCCTCTCTAGAAGAAAATCTCATTTTTCATGACCCTTGAGACCCTTGAGGATTTTACGATCAGAGAATTCTCCCTAATAGCCCTCCCCTTCTACTTGCTCCTTTCTCCACATTGCAGTCATCCTTTTGAATCAAGTCACTCCTTACTAAGCCCAGATTAATTTTGTTTCTGTTTTTTTGTTTATTTGACAGTTCTCTTATTGTTTCAGTTGAACTTAAATGTATAATTATGATGTCTTGACTCAAGCTTCTCTTAAATGTAAATTCTATTTTTAGAAGGCTTGGGTGACAATTTGCTAATAGATATGATAGAATGATTACACATTTCCTGGATTAATGCATATAATAAAACTTGAAACATTCTTGTACATTTCATGAGAGCTCAAGTATTCTTGTCCAAACTTTGCAAACTCAAAATCAAAATTGAGGGAGAAAAAAAAAGATACATAGAATTATACAGCTCAAAGATTCATTAAAACTCCATAATTCTAAACTCCTCATTTACAGATGAGATAATATGAGAGAACAGAGGTAAACCATGTCACCCAAAATAATACATCTAATAGAAGTGGAATCGTGGAGAAGACATTAATTATACATGCAAAAATTGTTATGTGCTTCATCAGGTGCTAAAAAGGAACTTCCAGTTTCTTTCAGAACCTCTTAGGAGAATCCAGTCAACCTCAGCTTTCTCATCTTTTACTGCTTTGCATTAAAGTATAAAATACATTTGGACACGTCCACCTATCAGAATTATATAACTAGCTAGCTGAATTTTCACAAACTGAACACACCTGTACAGAGGTATCCTCTCAATTCATTGTATGGGCTTGCTTTTAAAGCCAGGTCTTGAAATTGTCAACCTACAAAGTTTCAAGAAGAGCCAGAGAACATAATTGTTTAATCATGGGCTGTGGCATTAAGTAAGTTTGTGTTTGAATCAGGATGTGCCACTCAGTCACTGTTTCCCATTGGAATGCAGATTAACCTTCCCAAACTCAGGGTAGCCATGTCTAAGAAAGGGTGTTAACCCCTCCAAGGACTCCTTAGATAATGTGAACTGTGGAATGCAAGCTTCACTTATAGTGGACACTCTGAAAAAATACGGTTATTAGTACTAGTCTAAAGACCCTCTAAGTCACCTGAAGAATGACCTAAGACACTAAAAACAACCTACCTTATAACAACCTCTCATGCTTCCTCTCTTGGATTCCCTCATTCCCACTGAATGTCCTTTCACCAGCTTATGTCCCTGACCCTGGACAGTCAAGGCCTTAAGAGAGAAATCATGTAAGAGTATTAATTGCTTCCTCAAAATTTATGATTTCTAACCCTGGCTAAGTATTCAACCCTACTCTGCAATCTTTTTATTTATTCCTAATGGGCTTCTTTTCACATTTTCTACAGTACCAATTAGTTTCTTTTAACTCCCTACAAACCCTTCATCTTCTTTCAGGCACTTTACACACATGTGGATGTTTTTGCCTCACTGGTAACTGAGAAGATGAAAACCAGCAGTTCTCTGAATTTCTTTAACTACTCCTGATCCCATCTGTTTGAAGGCCTCGATCTTTCCCTTGGCTCTCCATTTTCTTTGCCTGATCATTTGTTTAGAATTATCTTTTGAATTCACATTATTGTGTGTCTCTCAACCTTTTTCCTTAATTAACCTTGTAGGCTTCCAATGACTCATATATTCTTCTATTCGATGTGTCAAGCTCTTCCAATTTGGCCTGACCCAGAACTACATGTGTCTGCTTCTGATTTTTCTTTTTCTTGTTTTTGTGGAATTGATTTAAGCCTATGAAATTAAGTCCAGAATGTTTGGAAGAAAAATGGGAGCACTTTTTTAAAAAGAAAAAAAATTTGGAATGTTCCTTTTGGAATTTCAGTAATTCCTCTTTAACAGCATAGCTATTTCACTTGTCTATATAAATATTATATGTGAGAAACAATCCAGAATTATATGCTGATTTGAGTAAAAAATATGTGGTTCTGAAGCAAATACTATGATCCTTTGTTAGAATTTTAAAGTTTCAGCTGAGTAATCTGAGACTTGGAAGCAATTTATTTCAATTCCATAGATGTTACAAGAGCAGAATATTTTCTTGGTGACAATGGATAAAAGTGCCAGTGGGCTATGTGGCTCCCATTATTATCATTATTTTTATTATTTTAAATTTTTAGATTATTTTCATAGTAGGTGTGAAATACCTTTTGCTGACAGGGAAAAGAAAAAAATCAGAGAGTACATTGTTGAAAGAGTTCAGATTTTGTATAATCATGATCAGGAATTTAATTTTTAAAATGTATGCAGAAAAAAAAACTGAGCATGCTTCAGTAATATAAATTGGAATTTGCATCATTTATCTGAGACTGCCAGTATGAGTGATAAGGTTAATGGGAAAGTATTAAGGAAAATTTGGGGTGGGGGGCAAGGAAGTGATGGAATGGAGCAACAGGTGAACAGAACTGGAAACTTGAGATACTAGTACAACTTTTGATATCTCTGACACACAGGTATTATCTACAGTGCATTACAGAAAAGAAGGGAGCAGGTAACTTAGAAACCCATAAGCAGACTAAGCACAAAGCAACTTAAAAACCATACCTAGAAATTTAAGAGTAAGATAAAATTATGATTGTTCCTAGTCATGAAGAACCATTCTTTTCTCTCCTTATAAATATCTTGTGTTAAATCCCACTTGGCTTTGATCACTGTAACTCAAGAATTGTTTGCAATTGGCAAATGTAGAATGTATTTTGTCATATATAATCGAAATGTTGCGATATATGTAGTTTAAAAGAAATCATTTTACATAAATATACTCACCATAAAAGGGACTGTCTTTGAAATCAATACATGAAAGCTTGTGTATATTTTGCTATAATGTTTTTAAAAATCTATTCAAAGGAACTTGGTTTATCCTGCATTCCCCTGTATTGCCCAGTATTTGATTCAATGAGAACAAATTTTCATGGAGACAGAGTTGAGATCAATGGAAGTTTCTTTTTTTGGTTGGTTGGTTGGTTTTTTGGGGATTTTTTGGGGGGACATTGTAGAAGGAATTCACATGTCTTATATGATATTGAGTCACATGTCCTCCATTTTCATCTTGACACTGCATCATTTATAATTACAATATTATAACCTAAATTTATAATCTGAGAAAAATGCTATGGAAAATTAAGGATAAAAATATTTCTAGACATTTATTGAACGTATGGATGGATAAGCTAAAGTTCAATCACCAAATTGCCTTGTTTTATTTAAAAAATAAATTGACTAAATATAGTAATGCACTTTAACACAATGCTATGGGGTATTATTTATACAGATAACTAAAATATAACAATTAAAAACTATTTTTCTGGTTTCAGGAAATTTTGTTGGTTGTGTTTCAGTGTCCTATACCATCTGAGTGGGTAAGAAGAAAATTTAAACATGTTCTTATTGATTTACTGTGATCATTATCATTATACATTATTTTTATTTTACCTTTTCCTTGATGACCTTAAATTGCCAGCCATTAAAAATAATTAATTCAGTACAAATTCAGGCAGGCTTGAGAGAACTGAAACAAATATTCAGAAAGTTACTAAATCTAGTTGAGAAGCTACCTTTCAAAATAGATGCATGGACAAGACCTGTTTAACAGTATAAAAATTAGCAAGTACAGGGAGCATTCAGTTGGACAGATTGGAGTTTGAAGGTTAGATAAGCTAAGGGAATACTTTTACTGTTCTAGAGCAAATTTTTTTCCAAGGAGAGTTTTCCTGGCCCGTTTTATTCCCTGTGCTTGCCTAGATCAAGGAGGCTTCGTTTACAGTTTATTTACTTGTCAGTTTCACTTTTGTTCATATTCTGAAATGAAAGTGGGCATCTTGTTGCACCACACCATGATATATTCTGTGTAAGCACATTAAACATACCTGGCAACAGTAGCTCATAAAGTAGGTATGTAACTGTTACAGTATATAATGAAGGCTGGCCTATATATTGGGAGGACCTGAGACGTTACTAACACAAAAAAGGCTGATGGACCTATTTAAAGGACCTAGTCCCTTATGTTTTGGAGTACAATGGTGAGAGAGAGAGAGAGAGAGAGAGAGAGTGTGTGTGTGTGTGTGTGTGTGTTGGCGGAAACTGGGAGACACCTAAGACATCATTTCAGCTTTATTAATAAAGCTATGAACTTTTTCCAAACTTTAAATCCCAAAACAACATTTTTGAAGCATATCAACATTTTGAACATGTTTTTTGAACATTTAACCTTAAATGTTTGAGGTGGTTTATTTACTTGGGTGGTTTATTTACTTTTTTCAAAGTTTAATTATTGAATGTGTAGTATAATCAATGTATTTTCTAACTTGCACATAATCAACCTACATATTTTTTTTCTAGGTAATTTCTTAGTTTTCTTAGGAACTTGACATATGTGACAGATGAGTATGACAAAGGGAATAGGAAAGATAGACCCCATTAATGAAAGGCCCATTAAAATAAACTATTTGACTATGAATAAGTAAAAGAGATAATCACCTAAATTGAGTCTAATTGTGCAGAAATGGCTCCATTATTATGATTTTTTTTACAATTTTGCAAGATGGATATATTTCAAAATTCTGGCTCTCTTCCAAATCTCATGTTCTGTATTAACTTCTGATTTTCATAATTTAAAAAATATTACTAGTGGGCGCCTAGGTGGCTCAGTCGGTTATGTGTCTGCCTTTGGCTCAGGTCATGATCCTGGGCTCCTGGGATAGAGTCTCACATCAGGCTCAGCAGGGAGCCTGCTTCTCCTTCTCCCTCTGCCTGCTACTTCCCCTGCTTGTGTGCTCTCTCTCTCTCTTACAAAAATAAATAGATAAAAATTCTTCTAAAAATATTTTTAAAAATATTGCTGGAGATGTGATTTAGAACATAATATAGTTGATGCTTTGCTTCTGAACATCATACCATAATTTCCTTACCATACTGGGGAAAAGAAAAGAAAACAAGAATAGTAAAAGCAATTCAATTATGTGTGTGGGTGGGTGTGTATGTGTGTGTATATGCCTCTATCTTTATGTGTACACACACACACACACACACACACACGCACAGACACTTTTAATCTCAAAACAACTGTATGGTATGAATGTACTATTAGAATTTCTTTCTTACATATGAAAATTATAAGGCACAGAGAGGTGAGGAAACTTACCCTATTGCTAGTTAATGGCTGAGCAAGAACTGGAATGGAGCCCAGGACATCTTGCTTTGGAGACCTGGTACTGAAGCGGTATGCTGTACTGCTTCCCTTGGAAATATAAATGAAATATACTTTATACTTTAGAAAATCACAGCATAAATTATTAGGAAATAAAAACATTAATCATGTGTTCAATGACTTTGTATCAATGCATGCATTAATGTTTTCAAGAAATCAGAAAAATGTATCAGCATATAGAGGGAATGAGTCTTAACTAGCAACTTCAAGTAGCAAATTCCAAGTGTAATTTGAGGACCATTAATGGGTACTAAGAATATTTCAGGGGATCTGCAAATTTTTTCCTTTTCCTATTACATACCTGTGTGAGGCTGGATTTTTTTACACTCAACCAAAACAACATACTGTAACAAATTTAATGTATAAGTAGATAGGAGAATCTAGCTCTCTGCTATTAAGCCAGACATTTCCATTTGAAAAAATGGAAAACAATGACATTCCTATCACTAATTTTGGAAGGTTTTGAAAAGTATCTTTATTTTTTTATAGAAGTCTGTTACTTATGAAACATATAATAGGTTAACAATGTATTAATTTTTTTCTAGTTTTAACTTCTAAATGGTAAATATCATTATATTAAACCCACTTAAACAAAAGCATTTAGTAATACATAAACCAAAAAGGTTGAGAATGTAAGGATTTAAATAATCAGAGTAATAAGGAAAGGTTAGGGGGGCAAGACTAAAGCAAGAACAAATAGCAGAGACCGGAGTGAATGTGGCAAATGTTGATCACATTGAGGACACTGATCTGAGAGATTTACTGGAATGAATAGCTTATGTTTGAAGATACGTGGGAAATAAGATTGGTGGAACAGGGCTAGAGTACTTCTGAAATATGTAAAACAGCTGGGTTAAGAGTTTAAATATGATTTTATAATATTCTATTTTTCTGAGGCTGGGAAATGCCATGATTTAAATGGACTTAAAGACTATATCCAGCTTAAGTAGGGGGTCAATAAGAACTGTTATCAATGAAACTTATTAACTGGATTCTTCTATGGAGATCAAGATACAGAGAGACTACCAATAGGATTAAGATGATGGAAATCTGGCCTAATTCTAGGCATATGGAAAAAGTAAAATTTGCTAAAACTTGCCTGAGTACAGCAGATGCAAAAGAAACAAGAATTAAAAGTGAATATAGGATCCTGCATATGGACTCTTGGAACAGACATAAATACATTTCTCTTATTCTGTGTGTCACTTCTGACATACCTCTCAAGTTTTCCATATTCACTGATTCCAGAGCTGTCATTGAAAATGTTCTTTGAAATTTTATTACACATTTTAGAATTCCTCTTGCCTAGGGATACAAAAGTTCAAGCAAGTTGTTGATTAAAATATTCCCTTCAAAGAGCAACACATTTACATTTTGCACAGCTAGTCAGTGATATTTCGGTATATGAATAATCAGCCAGTAAAAGTACACAAAATGACTGGATCGTTGAAATTGAACCTAGGGTTTTACTAATAATATGTAACAATTTGTAGAACAGAAATGCTGAACAACTAGAACAGAGTTGGCTTAAGGAACCTGCACATCCATATCAAGAGTAAACAGTTGAAATTTAAGTCAGAGTCTCCAGATAGAATAGTTCCATGCCATCTATTTGAGGACACTCTGGGAAATCTAATTAAAGGTGAGGTGACTATTCTAATGTTGTTACTAAGTAAAATCACCATTCATAAAGTTGCAGTCAAACAGCGTCTTTAATGGTCCTGCAGTTAATAGTCATTAACTTTACTTTTACTCTGGTGGCTGAGAATACAATCATGCTCTGCATTCAAGTTAACATATGGAAATTGACTGCAGTTTTTGAAATATAAGAACCCAGTGAAAACCCTCACTTCCTTAAAAACAGTAACATATATTTTTGCCTGTGTTAGTGAATGAAAGGAGATCAAGTCAGTGAGTGCTTTATCTCCTTTTAAATTCTATCTCAAAAAAAATGGTGTATATTGGTGAAATGCAAAACTGTTATGTTTGATCACCGAAGAATAAAACCTGAGACTAATTTTATTTTCTACATCTAACTCTTCTAGATCTGAACTATTTATTAGTTTTAGAGCAGACAGCTGTAACTATTGGATATCATAATTACAGAGGCCACCACACCTGAGTACACATGGTTACTTTGGGCCCGTATTTTCATTTAAGAGACAGTTTAATACTGAGAGCTAATAATGGCATAGGTGTTGAAAGTGGAGATGGTTTACCTGTTATAGACAAGGGGTTAAAGACCAGCAATTCTGTATGGCCTTGAACAAGTCACCTAACCTCTTGAAACCCCACCATCTTTATCTGTAAAATAAAAATGATAATAGGACCTAAGTTATTGTGGGGGATACATTTATTTATAGTATATACATATAGATATTGTTAGATAAATATACATATATATGACATGTGGTTGATAGTATTATTATATAGTATTTTAATTTTTTTAAAGAAAACCAAGTATCATAATCACTGTCAACAAAATTTTAATATACAGGCTTGCAGTCATTTTGTCTTTCTATTGGTTCTACTTCTTCCTCAGTCTTCTTCTGCCCTGCCTTCTATCCCACATAATTTAAAGTTTCTGCTTTATGTGGTAAGTATATAAATAAAATTTTCAACAGTAGGGTCTTGAGATGACTTGCTGCTGGTAGCAATATAAGATATATTCCCTATTACCAAATTTGGCTGGAAGTACATAAATACATAGTGAAACAACCTGCTTTCATAAGTGGTTACATTCAACAAATCTAAAGATAGTGCTAGAGCAAAATAGCATTGAAATATCTGACTGACATATTTTTACCATGAGTGTAGACTGGCAGCCAGGAAACTATAATTCCCTTTGTAACCACTTTCTTATACCTGTGATATATATATTTTTTAATTTATTTGTCAGAGAGAAAGCACAAGCAGGGGGAGTGGCAGGCAGAGGAAGAAGCAGGCAGAGGGAGAGGGGAAAAGCAGACTCTCTGCTGAGCAAGGAGCCCCATGTGAGAGATGTGGGACTCGATCCCAGGATCCTGGGATCATGACCTGAGCCAAAGGCAAACGCTAAACTGACTGAGCCACCCAAGCATCCCAATTTCTTATACTTATGATTTTAAACAAAATCCAGTATTTTTATTAAGTTCTATGGAATAAGCCTATGTCTAATAACTCAATCTATTTTGTATAACCTTTAAGAATATGATGAAATTTATAGAACCTCACTTAGAAAAAATGTGTATATGTACATACAATGAATTATTTGTATATGATGCTCAGGTCTTTAATGTCTCCCTTGAAGGCCATTTGTATACTTGATCTATATAGAGGAAGCTAAACAGAGAAGACATACTCCAATAACTGTAATAAATATTTATGAACTAAAATATTTAATAAAATAATTTTATGTATTTTATGTTATAAAATATATGCACATTGCATAAATACAGTATTTTGAATTGCATGCAATATTGTAGGCATATTGTATATATAATAGTTGAGTGTTAATATATGTACACAGATACATATATACATATACATATGAAAAACATGGAGAGAGACAGGAAAAGAGTATTAATCTGAGTAATATAAACAGATTTTCTTCACAAATTTTTGTGCTGTTATTCCTTAAATAATTGCTTTACACATGAATTTTATTTTATCGGACACATCATTTTAAATAAGATAATTTGCTATTCTTTAATGGAAAAAAAGACTCAATGATAACATTATATTTGGCAAGAACATATTACCAAATTAAATATATTCAGTTTATTATAGATGTAGAGTAGTACTTCAAACATCTACATTCATTTTTTGCCTTTAGGCACTTTTGATTCTCAAGTGTGTATATATTCACTAAGAATAGCTTCACAAGTTTGGTAATTCAATTATGAAACATTAATTGATTCTCAACTCTGCATGTTAAACTGTTAACCCATATAGAAAAAATATAACAGTTCCTAAAAGTGAAAGTCATTATTCCATATTCTAAAATTCTTAAAGTGATTAGGACAGGAAACAAGTTATTAAAATACAATTTGTATTAATACCCTAATTCTTTTGCCTCTGGATAATTCACCTTTTTAGCATTGAAACTCTGTATCATTGAAACAACATTGGCTAATCTACAGTGCTTGAGCATATTGTTTTGTTTACAAATATATCACAGTTTTTACTTGTATTTACCAGTAGCTTATCAGTTCCCTTTTTTTAGTGCAGTAGTTTCATGTTACTGCTATTTCAGAGTTAAAATGCTATACTTTAGAATCAGAAACCCACTGCTGTCATTGGCAATGAGCTAAAGGCTCTGGCGGGTCTGCTCTTGAAAAATGTATCCCTTCAATGTAAAAAGCCGTAAGCAAATTTACAAAAGCCAAAGAAGCCTGTATAAAAGGGAATTGTGATACTGGAGTTGGCACCATCACAGTGAGGCCTATTCATGTGGGAACAGCCTATGTGACCCAAATGATAAAACTTAGAAGCATACCAATGATTGCATTCTGGAAGTTAAGTACAAAAGCAGTTATTTCGTAAATCAGTTTTTTTTCTGCAAATAATTGCATTTCATTATGTAACATACTTTGGAATGTGTATGCATTAACTAATAAGTAAAAAGAAAATAGCTCTTCTAAAGAAGGCAGAGAAAAACACATATACCTTCTTATGTGAATATATGAATGATCCTTCATAAAATCAATAGCTAAAGGGTTAAATTAGGGTCTAATCCCTCATGTGGTGCCCAGTGATGCCTCAGCTCAGACTCCTTTCTACTCAGTCCAAGCCTGGTGGAATATTCATTTTGGCATAAACAAACAGATTTGTCTCTTTAATATACAGTCAAAATTCAGTGGGTGGAAAAATAATTTTACTTTTATGTTCTTTCTCTGAGGCTGTGTTAGCTACTGGTAAAATTTGGTAATTTTCTCTCAGCTTCTCATTTACCAACAAAAAGTACACATTTTAACAATAGTCATGGGTTTTTATGCCTGTGTATAAACTTTTGAAGATTTCAAACATTGCTGATTATGTTTGAAGAAATAACGAATCTATGTAGCCCCATTTGTGTAAGGAAATGTATACATTACATTCAGTGCCTTAAAGTACAGCCATTTGACAGAAAGAATTGTGATGATAAATATTTGCAATTCATTCATCTTTATTATAACAATGAAGTGATAAATATTTTTCTTTTTTTTAATATTTCTTTAAAGATTTATTTATTTATTTATTCATGAGAGACAGAGAGAGAGAGAGAGAGGGGGGCAGAGGGAGAAGCAGGCTTCCCGCTGAGCAGGGAGCCTGATGTGGGACTCGATCCCAGGATCCCGGGATCATGACCTGAGCCGAAGACAGACGCTTAACCATCTG
The DNA here is from genome assembly GCF_003265705.2 of Callorhinus ursinus. Lineage (NCBI taxonomy): Eukaryota > Metazoa > Chordata > Mammalia > Carnivora > Otariidae > Callorhinus > Callorhinus ursinus. The sequence continues at coordinate 16,597,465 of NW_027397116.1, forward strand.
AGTCACCCAGGCGCCCCAAAGTGATATATATTTTTCTAAGAAACTTTTCCTCAGAGGATGTGTCTGATATTTGTTTTTCCTAATTTCCTAGAATAATTTTTAGGATATTCACTGAGTTGTACAACCATCATTCCCAAAAGAAAGCTTATGCTCATTAGCTGATACACCCCCTGCCTCCCCATCCCAAGCTCTCGGCAACCACTTATCTCCTTTCTTTCTAGATCTGTGTAATCTATACTTTAATATACATGGAGTTCAGCAATCTGTGGTCCTCTGTGTCTGTTGTTATTTTTCACTTAGCATAATATTTTCGAGGTTTATCCACATCTCATCATTCATTTGTATTTCTGAATAATACTGAATTTATTGACATACCATTTTTTATGTATCCATTCATCAGTGGATGGATATTTAAACTGTTTCTAATTTTTGGCTATCATGAATCATATCAGTATGGACGTTTGTATACAAGTTTTTAAGTAGTTGTTTGTTTTCATTGATCTTGTATGACTTCATTTCTTTTGGGTATAGATCCAAGATTGAAATTGCTGGGTTATATGGTAACTTTATGTTTGACGGTGGAACTGCCCAACTCTTTTTTAAAGAGACTGAGCTGTTTTATGTTTCCACTGGCAATGCATGAGAGTTGAAATTTCTCCATGCTCTCACAAATGCTTGATATTTTATGTCTTTGATTATAGCAATATTAGTGTAGGGGGTGGTAGAATATTGTTTCTTGTGGTTTGATTTGCATTTCAATGATAGCTAGTGTCAAGCATGTTTTTATGTGCTTATTGGCCAGTTGTAAAGTAGTTTTGCAGAAATGGCATTTATATTTGTTCATTTTTATTGAGTTGTCTCCTTTTGTTGAATTGTAAGAGCTTTTAAATGTGTTTTTTTTTTCTGAACATAGTTCCCTTATCAGACATTATTTTCAAATATATTTTCCTACTTTATGGGTGATTTTTGCCCTTTCTTGAAGTATCCTTGAAAGGTATCCTAAAAATTCAATTCTCTATATATGATTAAGTCCACTTTATTATTTTTGTTCAATTGATTGTGATTTTGGTGTCCTAAGAACACTTTTGCCTAAATCAAGTTCATGAGATTTAATCATATGCTTTTTTCTAAGAGTTTTATAATTTTAGTTTATATATTTAGGTCTATGATTTCTTTTGAGTTCATGTTTATTTATGGTATAAAGAAGGGGTCCGATTTCTTTATTTTGTCTGTGAATATGTACTTGTTGCAGCACTAGCTGTTCAAAAGACTGTGTTTCCCCCATCAAACTGTCTTGGTACACTTGTCAGAAGTTAATTGACCATAATTGTAAAAGTTTAGTTCTGGACTCTCAGTGCTATTCCATTGATTTTCTTTTTTTTAACTGTCTTGCTACAATCACATTGCATTGGTTTTGAAATTGATAAGTGAGCATCCTTCATCCTTATTCTTTGCTGAGATTGTTTAGGCCATTCTACTCTATTCCAATTCCACATGAATTTTAGGATCAATTCACTAATTTCTGAAAAAGAATCCACTGGAATTTTAACAGACATTGCATTAAATCTGCAGACAAACTTGAACTGTTAATCAAATCACATTTAGTATTTTTAATCGATATAGGTGAATACATGCCTACCACATTGCTTTTTGTTTTCTATATGTCTCATATTTTTTAATTTGTCTGTTGCTCTTTTATTGTTTTCTTTTGCATTAAGTGGATATTTTCTAGTGTAACATTTTAATTGCCTTAATGATTTTTAGCTCTGTCTTTGAGTTATTTTTTAAGGATTACCTTAGGGCTCATAGAATACATCTTATCAAAATCTACCTCAGATTTACAATTATTTAATTTCAGTGAACTATAGAAATGTTATTCTTCCATAACTTGAATCCCTCTTTTGTTTTGTGTGCTATTATTGTTATTCATATATATATCAAAACATATAAATGTCATATACCCAAACATACATCATTATTTATGTTTATTTTATAAGATTTTATTTTATTTTATTTAAAGAAGTTAAGGAGCATATGTTTTTAGTATGTATTTATAGGGTTTGTTATCTTTACATTGCTTTTTTTTTAAACTCAGTTTCCTTTTTTTTAAGATTTTATTTATTTATTTGAGAGAGAGAGAGAATGAGAGATAGCACGAGAGGGAAGAGGGTCAGAGGGAGAAGCAGACTCCCCGCTGAGCAGGGAGGCCGATGTGGGACTCGATCCCGGGACTCCAGGATCATGACCTGAGCCGAAGGCAGTCGCTCAACCGACTGAACCACCCAGGGGCCCTTTACCATTGCTTTTTTACCTTTTTTCCCCCCACATTTCTTCGTGTTATTATCTGGTGTTATTTGATTACTCCAATATTGCTTATTCCCACCTAAGTCCCTTGTTTTATTATTGTCAAATACATTGCATATTTGTATTTTATAAGACCAATAATGCAATTATACACATACTGTTTTTGTAGGAGCTATTAAGTATGTTAGAAAGGGGAAGAATATGCATTTATACTACCTTTTATGATTATCTGTATAATTTATTTATTGGTTTGTTTTTTCTTGCATAGCTTAGAATTACTGTTTTGTGTCACTTAAATTTCAGCTTGAAGAACTTCCTTGAATATTTATTGTAATATGGGCTTGCCAGCAACAAATTCTTCAGTTTTTGTTGATAAATAAATGTTTTTATTTCACTTTTATTTTTGAAAGACAGTTTTCCTGGTTATTAGATTCTGGGTTGAGTTTGTTTGTTCTTTCAACACTTTGAATATGTCAACTTACTGCCTCTGGCCTCCATTTTTTTTTTTTTTTTAAGATCTTATTTATTCACTTGACAGAAGGAGAGAGAGAGAGATCACAGGCAGGGGGAGCAGGAGAAGGAGAAGCAGGGTCCCCCTGAGCAGGGTACCCAATGTGGGGGCTCAATCCCTGGACCCTGGGATCATGACCTGAGCCAAAGGCAGATGCTTAACCACCTGAGCCAGTGAGGTGCCCCTATTTTTTTTTTTAATAAAAAGTTAGGTGGTGGGCGCCTGGGTGGCTCAGTTGGTTAAGCGACTGCCTTCGGCTCAGGTCATGATCCCGGAGTCCCGGGATCGAGTCCCACATCGGGCTCCCTGCTCAGTAAGGGAGCCTGCTTCTCCCTCTGACCCTCCCCCCTCTCATGTACTCTCTCTCTCTCTCATTCTCTCTGTCTCAAATAAATAAATAAATAAAATCTTTAAAAAAAAAAAAAAACAATAAAAAGTTAGGTGGTAATTTTCTTGGAGTTTTTTTCTGTTTTTGCATATGATGAGTCATTTTGCTTTTGGTGCTTTTAGAGTTTCTTTTTGTTTATGGTTTTCAATATTTTGGCTATGATGTGTCAGGATGTGCCTTTCTTTTTATTTATCTTTGAGTTCATTGGGTGTGTAAATTAGTGTTTTGTTTTGTTTATTTCAAGTTTGAGACGTTTAAGCCATTACTTATTTGCATATTTTTAATCTTTTTTTTTTTTACCTCTCCCTTTTTCTGGTTCTCCTATTATATGTAAATTGACATATTTTATGGTGTCCCACATTTCTCTTAGGGTATCTTCTTTGTTCTGTTCCTTGTCCCTCAGATTGAGCAATTTCTATCAATTTATTTTCAAGTTCACTGACTCTTTCCTCTGCCAACTCAAGTCTATGTTTGAGCCCCCCTAGTGAAAACTGCATTTCAGTAATTATACTTTTCAACTCCATGATTTGTTTGGAGGTATATATAGTTTGTATTTAAATGATATTCTCTATTCATAATGAGACATGATCATCATACCTTGTTTTTCTTTATTTTATATTCTTTGAACATATTTTAATAGCTGTTTTTGGGGGTTTTTTGTTTGTTTGTTTATTTTTTTCCACGCATCCCCTACCCAACTCCCCTCTGGTAACCATCAGTTTGTTCTCTGTTGTTAAGAGTCTGTTTCTTGGTTTCTCTCTCTCTTCCTTTGCTTGTTTGTTTTGTTTCTTAAATTCCACATATGAGTGAAATCATATATTTGTCTTCCTGTGACTGACTTATTTTGCTTAGCTTTATACACTCCAGCTCCATCCATGTCATTGCAAATGGCAAGATTTCATTTTTTTATGGTTGAATAATATTCCACCACTTCTGTATCCATTCACCTGCCCATGAATACTTGGTCTACTTCTGTAAATTGACTATTGTAAATCATGCTGCAATAAATGAGGGGGTGCATATATCCCTTTAAATTAGTGTTTTTGTGCTTTTTGGTAAATACCCAAGTAGTGTAATTACTGGATCATAGGGTAGTGCTATTTTTAACTTTTAAGGAAGCTCCATATTATTCTCCAAAGAGAATATCTTTACCAGTTTGCATTCCCACCAAGAGTGCAAGAGGGTCTTCTTTCTCTGCATCCTTGCCGAAACCTGTTGTTATTTGTTTTTGATTTTAGCCATTCTGACAAGAGTGAGGTAATATCTCATTGTAGTTTTGATTTGTATTTCCCTGATGGTTAATGACATTAAGCATCTTTGCATGTGTCTGTTGGCCACCTGGATGTCTTCTTTGGAGAAATGTCTATTCAAGTCTTCTGCCCATTTTTAATTGGATTATTTGATTTTTGGGGTGTTGAGTTGTACAAGTTTTTGGATACTAACCCTTTATCAGATATGTCATTTGCAAACATCTTCTCCCATTCAGTAGGTTGCCTTTTAGTTTTGTTGATTTTTTTTTCACTGTACAGAAGCTTTTTATTTTGATGTAGTCCCAAGATTTTATTTTTGCTTTTGTTTCCCTTGCCTCAGGAGACATATCTAGAAAAATGTTGTTATGTCCGATGTCAAAGAAATTACTTCCTGTGGTCTCTTCTGGGATTTTAATGGTTTCCTGTCTCACATTTAGGTTTTTAATCCATTTTGAGTTTATTTTTGTGTATGGTATGAGAAAGTAGTCCAGTTTCATTCTTTTTCATGTAGCTAATTTTCCCAATACATTTGCTGAAGAGACTATATTTTTCCCATTGCATGTTCTTTCCTCCTTTGTTGAAGATTAGTTGACCATGTAATTTTGGGTTTATTTCTGGGCTTTCTATTCTGTTCCATTGATCTATGTGTTTATGTTTGTGCCAGTACCATACTGTTTTGATTACTGTAGCTTTGTAATATAACTTGAAGTCTAGAATTGTGATACCTCCAAGTATTGTTTTTTCTCTTTCAGGATTGCTTTGCCTATTCAGGGTCTTTTCCGGTTCCATACAAGTTTGAAGATTATTTGTTCTAGTTCTAGGAAAACGCTGTTGGTATTTTTTTAATAGATTTTATTTATTTGAGAGAGAGAAAAAGATAGCAAGAGAGAGAGTGCAGGAACAGAGGGGAGAGGGAGATGCAGGCTCCCTGCTGAGCTGGGAGCCTGATGTGGGGCTCAATCCCAGGACCCCAGAATCATAACCTGAGCTGAAGGCAGACACTTAACTGACTGAGCCACCCAGGCACCCTGTTGTTGTTATTTTCATAGAGATTGCATTCAATCTAGATTACTTTGGATATGATAGACATTTTATTTATTTTTTTAATTTAGTTAATTTTATTATGTTATGTTAATCACCATACATTACATCTATAGTTTTTGATGTAGTGTTCCATGAGTCATTATTTGTGTATAACACCCAGAACTCCATTCAGTACGTACTTTCTTTAATACCCATCACCAGGCTAACCCACCCCCCACCCCCCAGAACCCTCAGTTTGTTTCTCAGAGTCCATCGTCTCTCATGGTTCATCTCCTCCTCCGATTTCCCACCTTCATTCTTCCCCTCCTGTTATCTTCTTCTTTTTATTTTTTTAACATATAATGTATTATTTGTTTCAGAGGTACAGGTTTGTGATTCAACAGTCTTACACAAGTCACAGTGCTCACCATAACACATACCCTCCCAAATGTCCTTCACCCAGCCACCCCATCCCTCCCACCCCCTACCACTCCAGCAACACTCAGTTTGTTTCCTGAGATTAAGAATTCCTCATATCAGTGAGGTCATATGATACATGTCTTTCTCTGATTGACTTATTTTGCTCAGCATAATACCCTCCAGTTCCATCCACATCATTGCAAATGGCAAGATTTCATTTCTTTTGAGGGTTGCATAATATTCCATTGCATATATATACCAACTCTTTATCCATTCCTCTGTCGATGGACATCTTGGCTCTTTCCATAGTTTGGTTATTGCGGACATTGCTGCTATAAACATCAGGGTGCACATACTACATTTGTATCTTTGGGGTAAATATCAAGTAGTGCAAATGCAGGTTGTACGGTAGCTCTATTTTCAACATTTTGAGGAACCTCCATACTGTTTTCCAGAGTGGCTGCACTAGCTTGTATTCCCACCAACAGTGTAGGAGGGTTCCCCTTTCTCCACATCCCCTACAACATCTGTCATTTCCTGACTTGTGATTTTTAGCCATTCTGACTGGTGTGAGGTGGTATCTCATTGAGGTTTTGATTTGGATTTCCCTGATGCCGAGCGATGTTGGGCATTTTTCCATGTGTCTGTTGGCCATTTGGATGTCTTCTTTGGAAAAATGTCTGTTCATGTCTTCTGCCCTTTTCTTCATTGGATCATTTGTTCCTTGGGTGTTGAGTTTCATAAGTTCTTTATAGATTTTGGAAAGGAGCCCTTTACCTGATATGTCATTTGCACATATCTTCTCCCATTCTGTTGGTTGTCTTTTGGTTTTGTTGACTGTTTCCTTGCTGTGCAAAAGCTTTTTATCTTGATGAAGTCCCAATAGTACATTTTTGCTCTTGCTTCCCTCCCTTTGGCAATGTTTCTAGGAAGAAGCTGCTGCAGCTGAGGTCGAAGAGGTTGCTACCTGTGTTCTCCTTTAGGATTTTGATGGACTCCTGTCTCACATTGAGGTCTTTCAACCATTATGAGTCTAATTTGTGTGTGGTGTAGGGAAATGGTACAGTTTCATTCTCCTGCATGTAGCTGTCCAATTTTCCCAACACCATTTGAACAGACTGTCTTTTTTCCATTGGACATTCTTTCCTATTTTGTTGAAGATTAGTTGACCATAGAGTTGAGGGTCCATTTCTGAGTTCTCTATTCTGTTCCATTGATCTATGTGTCTGTTTTTGTGTCAGTACCATACTGTCTTGATGATGATAGCTTTGTAATAGAGCTGGAAGTCTGGAATTGCGATGCCACCAGCTTTGCTTTGCTTTTTCAACATTCCTCTGGCTATTCGGGGTCTTTTCTGGTTCCATACAAATTTTAGGATTATTTATTCCATTCTTTGAAAAAAGTAGATGCTATTTTCATAGGGATTGCATTAAATGTGTATATTGCTCTAGGTAGCATTGACATCTTCACAATATTTGTTCCTCCAATCCATGAGCATGGAACGTTTTTCCATTTTTTTGTGTCTTCCTCAATTTCTTCATGAGTATTTTATAGCTTTCTGAGTACAGATCCTTTGCCTTTTTGGTTAGATTTATTCCTAGGTATCTTATGGTTTTGGGTGCAATTGTAAATGGGATTGACCACTTAATTTCTCTTTCTTCTGTCTTGTTGTTGGTGTATAGGAATGCCACTGATTTCTGTGCCTTGATTTTATATCCTGCCACTTGACTGAATTCCTGTATGAGTTCTAGCAATTTTGGGGTGGAGTCTTTTGGGTTTTCTGCATAAAACATCATATCATCTGCAAAGAGTGAGAGTTTGACTTCTTCTTTGCTGATTTGGGTGCTTTTTATTTCTTTTTGTTGTCTGATTGCTGTGGCTAGGACTTCTAATACTATGTTGAATAGCAGTGGTGATAGTGGACATCCCTGCCATGTTCCTGACTTTAGAGGGAAAGCTCTTGGTTTTTGCCCATTGAGAATGATATTCCCTGTGGGTTTTTCATAGATGGCTTTTATGATATTGAGGTATGTACCCTCTATACCTATATTCTGAAGAGTTTGATCAAGAAAGGATACTGTACTTTGTCAAATTCTTTTTCTGCATCTATTGAGAGGATCATATGATTCTTGTTCTTTCTTGTATTAAGAAATGTGTTATATCACATTGTATCACATTGTAATGTATTGTATCACACTGACTGATTTGAGGAAGTGGAACCAACCTTGCAGCCCAGGGATAAATCCCACTTGGTCGTGGTGATTAATGAACTGTTGGATCCTATTGGCTAGTATTTTCGTAAGAATTTTCTCATCCATGTTCATCAAGGATATTGATCTGTAATTCTTTTTGATGGTGTGTTTGGTTTTGGGATCAGGGTAATGGTAGCCTCATAAAATGAGTTTGGAAGTTTTCCTTCCATTTCTATTTTTTTGGAACAGTTTCAGAAGAATAGGTATTAATTCTTTAAATGTTTAGTAGAGTTCCCCTGGGAAGCCATCTGGCCCTGTTTTGTTTTTTTTTTTTTTTTTTTTTTTTGTGGGGGGGGAGTTTTTTTTATGTTTTTATTTTCCTTAGTGGTTATATGTCTGTTCAGGTTTTCTGTTTCTTCCTGATTCAGTTTCGGTAGTTGATACATCTCTAGGAATGCATCCATTTCTTCCAGATTATCTAATTTGCTGGCATATAGTTGCTCATAATATGTTCTTATAATTGTTTGTATTTCCTTGGTGTTGTTTGTGATCTCTCCTCTTTCATTCATGATTTTATTCATTTGGGTTATTTCTCTTTTCTTTTTGATAAGTCTGGCCAGGGGTTTACCAATCTTGTTACTTCTTTCAAAGAACCAGCTCCTAGTTTCGTTGATCTGTTCTCCTGTTCTTTTGGTTTCTATTTCATTGGTTTCTGCTCTGATCTTTATTATTTCTCTTCTCCTGCTAGGTTTAGGCTTTATTTGCTGTTCTTTCTCCAACTTCTTTGGGTGTAGGATTAGGTTGTGTATTTGAGATCTTTCTTGTTTCTTGAGAAAGGCTTGTATTGCTGTATACTTTCCTCTTAGGACTGCCTTAGCTGCATCCCAAAGATTTTGAACAGTCATGTTTTCATTTTCATTTGTTTCCATGAATTTTTTTAATTCTTCTTTAATTTCCTGGTTGACTCATTCATTCTTTAGTACGATGCTGTTTAGCCTCCATGTATTTGAGTTCTTTCTGACTTTCTTCTTGTGGTTGAGTTCTAGTTTCAAAGCACTGTAGTCCGAAAATATGCAGGGAATGATCCCAATCTTTTGGTACCAGTTGAGATCTGAGTTGTGACCTAGGATGTGATCTATTCTGGAGAATGTTCCATGGGCACTAGAGAAGTATATGTATTCTGTTGCTTTGGGATGGAATGTTCTGAATAGATCTGTGAAGTCCATTTGGTCCAGTGTGTCATTTAAAGCCTTTATTTCCTTGTTGATCTTTTGCTTAGATGATCTGTCCATTTCAGTTGGGGGGGTGTTAAAGTCCCCCACTATTATTGTATGGTTGTTGATGTGTTTCTTTGATTTTGTTATTAATTGCCTTATATAATTGACTACTCCCATGCTAGGGGCATAGATATTTATAATTGTTAGATCTTCTTGGTGGATAGACCCTTTAAGTAGGATATAGTGTCCTTCGTCATCTCTTATTATAGTCTTTGGTTTAAAATCTAATTTTAAAAATCTAATTTGTCTGATATAAAGGTTGCCACCCCATCTTTCTTTTGGTGTCCAATAGCATGGTAAATGGTTTTCCACTCCCACACTTTCAATCTGGGGGTGTCTTTGGGTCTAAAATAAGTTTCTTGCAGACAGCATATTGATGGGTCTTGTTTTTTAATCCAATCAGATAGCCTGTGTCTTTTGCTTGGGGCATTTAGCCCATTTACATTTGGGGTAACTATTGAAAGATATGAATTTTTGCCATTGTATTGCCTGTCAGGTGACAGTGTATATTGTCTGTGTTCCTTTCTGGTCTCTGTTACTTTTAGGCTGTCTCTTTGCTTAGTGGACCCCTTTCAATATTTCTTGTAGGGCTGGTTTCGTGTTTGCAAATTCCCTTAGTTTTTTTTTTTCTCCTGGAAACTTTTTATCTGTCCTTCTATGTTCAGTGACAGCCTAGCTGGATATAGTATTCTTGGCTGCGTATTTTTCTCCTTTAGTGCTCTGAATATATCATGCCAGTCCCTTCTGGCCTGCCAGGTCTCTGTGGATAGGTCTGTTGCCAGTCTAATGTTTCTACTGTTGTAAGTTACAGATCTCTTATCCCCAGCTGCTTTCAGGATTTTCTCTTTGTCTCTGAGACTCGTAAGTTTTACTATTAGATGTCAGGTGTTGACCTATGTTTATTGATTTTGAGAGGGGTTCTCTGTGCCTCCTGGACTTTGATGCCTGTTTCCTTCCCCAAATTAGGGAAGTTCCCTGCTATAATTTGCTCCAAAATACCTTCTACCCCTCTCTCTTTCTTCTTCTGGGATCCCAATTATTCTAATATTGTTTCATCTCATGGTATCACTCATCTCTCGAATTCTGCCTTTGTGATCCAGTAGTTGTTTGTCTCTCTTTTTCTCAGCTTCTTTATTTTCCATCATTTGGTCTTCTATGTCACTAATTCTCTCTTCTGCCTCATTTATCCTGGCATTTAGAGCTCCATTTTTTTTTTTTTTTTTTTAGATTTCATTTATTTATTTGACAGAGAAAGACACAGTGAGAGAGGGAACACAAGCAGGAGGAGTGGGAGAGGGAGAAGCAGGCTTCCCACCAAGCAGGGAACCCAATGTGGGGCTCGATCCCAAGACCCTGAGACCATGACCTGAGCCAAAGGCAGATGCTTAATGACAGAGCCATCCATGCACCCCTAGAGCCTCCATTTTTTATTGAACCTCATTAATAGCCTTTTTCATTTCGACTTGGTTAGATTTTATTTCTTTTATTTCTCCAGAAAGTGTTTCTCTATATCTCCCATGCTTTTTTCAAGCCCAAGTAGTATCTGTAAAATCATCATTCTGAACTCTAGTTTCAACATCTTACCAATGTCCATATTGATTAGGTCCCTGGCAGTCAGTACTGCCTCCGGTTCTTTTTGTTGAGGTTATTTTTTTTCCATCTTGTCATTTTGTCCAGAGGAGAATAGATGAATGAGAGCACAAAATGCTAACAGGGTAACAACAAAACCCAGAAAAATATAGAGGAAACAAATCAGAAGAGACTTGAAACCAGGGGAAAAGAAAGGGAAAGAAAGAAAAAAGATAAAAAAAGATAAAAAAAAAGAGTATGATCAATTATGATCAGGCTGGTGCATAGATCAGTGCAACACACTAGATTGGGCATATTTTGATCTATTAGAGGAAAGTGCCTCCCAAATTTTTAAAGAAAGAAAAACTTATATATGTACAAAAATAAGGTTAAATACAATGAAGGGATGGAATATGACTGTAAAGATCAAAATTATAAAAGATTTTACAACAGGAACTGGTAAGATAAGAAGTTGGTTGAGAAAAGAAAGAAGAGGATCTAAAATAAAAAAAATAAAGGGAGAGAATGTGATCAGGCAGGAGTCTAGATCAAAGCCATGCACTAGAGATTTAGGGTATATTTTGGTCTGTTAGAAGAAACTGTATCCCAAAATTTTAAAGAGAGAACAACTTATATATATACCAAAAATAAGGTTAACTACTATGAAGGGATAGAATATGACTCTAAAAATGACAAATAAAAAAGAATTTTAAAAAAGGGATTGGTAAGATGTTGGTTGAAAAAGGGAAAAAGAAAACTTAAAACAAAAAAAGAAAAAGAAAGTTAAAAAAAATTAACTTTGAAAGACTAAAGAATCATGGGAAAAAAGCCCTGAATTCTATGTGCAGTATTCCCCTAGCACTGGAGTTCTGCCGTTCTCATTGATCAGTAAACTTGGTCTTGGCTGGCTGTTCTGCTGATCTTCTGGGGGAGGGGTCTGTTGCCGTGGTTCCCAAATGTCTTTGCTGGAGGCGGGTTTGCCCTGCCCTTGCCGGGTGAGGCAAGGAATCTGCTCGGGTTTCCTCTCTGTAACTTTTGTTCCCTGCAAGCTTTCCATACAGCTGTGGAGGATGAGTGAAAATGGCGGCCTCCCAATCTCCGCCCTGAGGAGCTGAGACCTTGGGGCACCACTCCTCAGTGAGCCCCCAGAGAAAAGCATTTAGTCACTCCCATCTCTCCAGTCTCTGGCCACACTCTGTGCTCACCCAGCCTGTGACCGAGCATTTCTATCTCTGGTTCCCGGCCCCGTGTGGAGTCTCAAAATCCAGCAGATCCCTGTGGTGCATTCCCACGCTGCTCCTTCCTGGGGAAGAAGGGGAGTCTCCCTGGATCTGCCACTTGTTGGGTCCCTGCTGGAGGAGCAGTGGCCTCACTGGGCCGCAGATCACAGTTTATGGCAATCCTGAGCTGAGAGCCTACTCCTTGGCTCCGTCTCTGCAGCCGGCTTCCCCGCTCCAATACCTGGGAGCTCTGCTGCACTCAGGCACACCCATTCTTTCTGTGACCCCGAGGTTCCCGAGACCACACTGTCCCGCGAGGGTTCCACCCCCCACTTAGCCACTGGAGCAACATCCCTCAGCGGAGCTGACTTCTAAAAGTTGTGATTTTGTGCTCTGCAACTCTATCACTTGCCAGAAGCGGCTAACGGAGGCCCCCTCCCCTCGCGGTCTATCTTCCCAAATATCACCTAGGATTCACTTCTCCACATGTCCTACCTTCCAGAAAGTGGTCGCTTTTCTTTTCAGAGACTTGCTGCTATCCTTTTCTTCATTCTCCTGTTGAGTTTGTAAGTGTTCAGAATGGTTTGATCCCTATCCAGCTGAATTCCTGGGACCAGACGAAATTTAGGTCTCCTACTCCTCCGCCATCTTGCCTAACTCCCATATAGACATTTTAACAATATTTGTGTTATCTTTAATTTCTTTCATCAGTGTTTTATAGTTTTCAGAATATGGGTCTTTCACCTCTTTGTTTAAGTTTATAACTAGGTATTTTATGGTTTTTGGCACAATTATAAGTGGGATTGTTTTCTTAATTTGTCTTTCTGCTGCTTTGTTATCAGTACACAAAAATGCAACTGATTTCTGCACATTTATTTTGTGTCCTGTGACTTTACTGAATTGATTTCTTAGTTCTAGTAGTTTTTTGGTGGCATATTTTGGTGTTTCTATAAATCGTATCATGTCATCTGCAACTAGTGAAAGTTTTATTTCTCCCTTACCAATTTGGATGTCTTTTATTTATTTTCATTTTCTGATTGCTATGAATAGTACCTCCAGCACTATGTTGAATAAAAGTGGTGAGAGTGGACATCCTTGTCTTGTTCCTGACCTTAGGAGTTTAATAGATGCTTTTAAGTCTTTTTCTGCCAACTCTGCAAATTGAGCCTCCTTAAGGCAATTTCTACTGCCTGCTTTTCTTCTTGTGTATGAATCACATTTCCTGTTTATTCCCTGTTCATTTGCATGTTTCTTGTTGTTGTTGTTGTTGTTGAAAACAGGACACATCACATAATGTATTATGGCAATACTGTATTCTGATCCTTCCTCTCAGTACTACTTGTTCTTTCTTTGCGTGTTTGTTCAGTAACTTTTCTAGACCATTCCAGTGAAGTCACTTCCCCAGTGAAGTCTTTAATGTTGATTTTCAAAAGACTGCAGCCTTGGTGTGAGCCAATCACTCTGACCCCGCATCTCCAGGGATAGCAATGTTTTTAACAGGATTCTCTTTGACCTCATATCTTTCCCTGATCTCTCTCTTAAGCTTCCTATCTCTGTTGGTTTCAAACACAGCTATTAGTTTCCAGTCATTTTTAGCCGCTTACCATAGAGCTACAGAGGTCTCTATTCCTAAGAAATGCCTCTCTCCTGTCAGAACCTCTGTGCCATCATTTGGGAAATGGGTGTGAGAACAACAATCTACATCCCTCAGAGTGTCACTCCTGCTATATGGGCAAAGACCTGGGCAGTTTGGTAGTCCCCGAGCTTTTTGCCATTTCCCTTATAATAGGGAAAATTTGACCTAAAGGTAAGCTAGGTAAGGGTGATTATGGCCCAGTATTCTGAGCCTTCAGTTCCTGGGTTAGAGCTTCTACCCTACAAGTGTGGACTGAAGAGAGGAAGTAGGCCTAGACCTCTTATCTCCTCTTGCCTGAAATAGCACTTTGGCCATATGGAGTTGGAGTAGATGAGAAAGGCTGATAGCCTGCTACTTTTGGAGTAGGCCTAACCTGGAAGGTTAGGTGAGAGGGGTGTTCTTCCCTTTTAGGGGTGTACTCACCTGCGGTATAGGTCCTGACACAGAGCTGCCTGGGGCAACATGGTGAGAGGAGCTGGTTTGGTTCCAATGTCACTGACTCTCACTGTTCTTATGGAGATTTAAGAGGGTGTCTTGAGTAACTGTTTCTATACTTGCTTTATGCCCTGAAGGCAATCTCCAAACACTTTAAGCAGTCATCTTTATGATAATTTGTATAAGTTATGGTTGTTTTGCTAGGAAGAGGGTCCACAGAGCTACTAATACCGACATTCTGGAAGTGTCTTCACCAATTTCTTTTTGAAGAGTCCCATGTATAAAATCTTTGTTTTCACCTTCCAACTGCTGCAACATCAGACTTAGCCTTTATTTGAATAGGAATAAATATCAAATAAGAGTATATTTATATTTAAAAATATGTGGTGTGAGTTGTTACTGAAAATAGCTCACTCCCATCAACGTTTTTTTACTTCTTAAAATAACTAACATCCTCACATCAGTCGTCCTTGCTGGGACTGTGAATTTTCTTCACACCCCAAATATACCTTTTTACCATGTATTATTGAAATTAATAAGTACTAGTGAGAAAAATAAACACACTGAAGTAATAACATAATTTTTTTTGTCTTAAACTTATTTTTTACTAATAATTTAGTGTGTTAATTTTCTGTCTTTGCTCACATGTATTCTTAGCCTAAGAAAGTTAGCTTCTCTTAGATAGAAATTATAATTCTCCTTTTAACTCATAGGAAAATACATCCTGATAGAATGAAAAGGTTTTTTAAATTTAAATACTAATATATTAATTATAAAAATGCAACTTTTTGTAACTTATGTCCCCAATTTTAAGTTTTTTTTCCCCCAGTGTAATTTCCAGGAAGTAGTAATTAAGAAAAAATAATATAAGCTTATTGGGTAAGAAAAATTCATTTCAACCTTGTCCCTTTCTCTTATACAAGCATTGTAATTTTGCAGCATACAAATCTACTGAGGTAATCTACCATTCTTTGTAAAATATATTTTGTAAAGAAATATGGTACCGACAAATGGAATGCGGCTATGACAAATACCTTTAAATATGGACATGGCTTTGGAATTAGGTAATGGGTACCTCTGGAAGAATTTGGAGGCCCCATGATACAAAAAGCTCAGATTGCCTTAAATAGACTGTTGGTAGAAATATGCACACTAAATATGTTTCTGGTGAGGGCTCAGAAAGAATTTGTTATTGGAATATGTTATTGGAAACCAAAAAAGAGATAATGTGACCAAGGAGGTATAAATTGGAGTGATGTGGCCATAAACCAAAAGAGAGCCATAGCCATCAAAGCTGGCAGGGGCAAGAAATGGATACTCATTTTGAGCCTTTAGAAGGAGGGTGACTCTACCAATACCTTGATTCCAGCCCAGTGATACTGATTTCAAACTTCTGACCTCCAAAACTGTAAGGGAATAAATTTAAGCCACCAACTTAGTGTTAATTTGTGATTATAGGCACAGGAAACTATCTCATATTTAACTCTGAGTTTTAGTGTACTTACCTCTGAAATGGGAGATATAAGTTAGAAAGCCTTTCCCACCTAGCAATCTTTGATATAAAGTTTAGACAATCTATTTTTAAAAAATAAAATAAAAAGTGTCATTGCAAGAAGTGCATTTGTTCACTTATTTTTTTTACCCATTAAAAAAAATTCTGTGGATAAATTAAATGAATCCAACAGTATTATTTGCATATCTTCTATGTTACATGCCTGTTATATGCACAGCAAAATAAAGAATTTACCTTTTCCATCATAGAACTCACTTCTAACCCAGAGACTAACACATAAAGAAAAACTGTGAAACACCACGGTGAGTCCTGTGTAGAAGTCAGTCTACAAAGTGACCTAAGGGATGTTTCACTGATGCATCCCCAGGACTGTTTTAGAGAAGAAAACATATTTTTTTCACTAGTCAAAAATATCTGAGTGACTTAACGCAAAAAGTGAAAGTTATGAAAACAAGTTCTATGCAGTTAAAAACAAAGGAAAGAAAGAAAAGAAACAGTTATAATTGCAGAGGCAAAATCACTGTGTTTGGCACTCAGGCCATTGTTCCAATGATGGGGGTGTGAGATGTTAGTAATTACTAAGATATTTTCTCTTGATTATTTTCTCCCTTTCTTTTCAAGGCATGTTGCTATTTTTGAATCCAAAAGAAACTAAAAACTCAAACATATGAAAGAGATAATGGCCTTTCTTTACATTCTGTGGACTTCATCTTAAAAATACATGCATATATATATATATATATATATATATATATATAAAATGAAATTATCTGTAACATAAATATACAGTCTCTGGAATAAAGAGAACAAGTATATGTAGGCATATTCCTAGTGCTAATTCAACCAATGTCTACTGCAGAGGCCAATATATTACCTGAAAAGAAATTAGTGCTACATGTCCATGACTCTAAAACTGGGGCATCCAGAATAACACCAGCATCTTTAAGGGAGTTTTTAGAAAGCGCCAGGCATAAGTGTTGTATGACAGTTTGTGTTGTTTGCTAGGGCCACCATTTTGTGACCAGATAATCAGTGTATGATAGACACACTACTTGGAGGGCAAGTGACTACTAGCAGACTCAACCAACAATTGACTTCATCCTTCAGTATTAGTATTATTTAAACTATTAAGAATGCCTTTAAAGATCATCCTAGTCACTTAAACTTTGGAGGCATTCTTAACAATATAGAGCATCCTAAAACTGTGGGCCAGCAAGGAAAAATCTGGCTCATGTGTAATATGCTCAAAGGTGAAATTTGACACAGTCATATGTTTATTCTAATTTAATGAATTTCCATTGAAACACAGTAATCTCCCTGCTTTTTTAAAATATATTTAACCATAAAAACTCATTTTGGGGTGGTATTGAGCTTTCGTTGTGGTTTAACTCATTTGTTTCACAGGTGTTAATGAGACCATGTCATTAAATTAAATCCTTTTTCTTTTTTTTTAAAGATTTTATTTATTTATTTGAGAGAGAGAGAGAATGAGAGATAGAGAGCACGAGAGGGAAGAGGGTCAGAGGGAGAAGCAGACTCCCTGCTGAGCAGGGAGCCGGATGTGGGACTCGATCCCGGGACTCCAGAATCATGACCTGAGCCGAAGGCAGTCGCTTAACCAACTGAGCCACCCAGGCGCCCTAAATCCTATTTTTCAAGTAATCAGTCACATCTATGTCATTCCTTGGCTGCAGACTGGAAGGTAACCCTGGGCACCAGTCATGCAAACTAGTTCAGTTGGCCTCTTCCAAAGCTCCCTCCAACATCCTCTAAGCACAGTGTTCTAATCTTTTTCACTGGAATACTTAGCTAGTGGCTATAAATCCAATAATACTTTAATCTGGTCCACAGAAACATTTCTCCATATTCTGAATAATCTTCTTCTCCCTCTCCCGTTTCAAAGAAGTATTTTTTGTTGTTGCTGATTCTTCTATTTTTGTTCTTTAATGTATTCTTAGGGCTTAACTTATTGTCTAATATGTATGGTTAGAATTCAGTACATGTTTTATATATGTCTCCTTTCTTCCAGTCTTCAGAAAGTATACTTCACAAGATTAATCTTTTTCATTTCTTTTATCTCATCCTTTCCAATCTCAGCTAGGTTCTTAGCTCATCTTGGTTCCTTACTCTATTTTTTTTTTTAACGACATGTAATAATGGTTAGAGCTATTGTGATAGGCTACCTGTGTTCAATTTCTAACTCCATTACTTACTAGATATATGACTCTGGGCACATTATCAATCAGTCTGTACTTCTGTTTTCCTGTCTAGAATTGGATATAATAATGCCACCTATCTCACAGAGTTATTAGGAAGATTAACTAGGTTATACATGGGATATATATAGAGCACTTAGAGTAGTGCTTTGCACATAGTAAGCATTCAGTAGTATGCCTGTTTTACTCGTCTGGTTTACTCATTCTATTTTTTCTTTCTCTTGGCTTATCACTTTGCTTGGGACTTTTCTTACTACAACACAACACCTTCATACATGTCTGATTTCCCTTTAATTTTCCATATTTTGTTTTTAACTTTTGGAATTCATACCCCTTAATAGAAACAATAATCTGATTGAAAAATGGGCCAAGGACCTACATAGACATTTACTTAACGAAGTCCCACAAATGACCAACAGGTACATGAAAAGATGCTCAGCATCACTAATCATCAAGGAAATGCAAATTAAAGTCAAAATGACATATCACCTCACATCTGTCAGAATGATATTATCAGAAAGACAAGATCACTTTCCCGAGATGATCAACTAGAATGTACATCAGACACAAAGATAATTCTGGAATAAGATGCCCCTCATCTGTTAGTAAACAACAGAAACAAACAAACAAACACCAGGAGGCACCAAAGGCAGAGTATGGGATTTATGTTAAAAGTCATGCACTGGGTCCTTTCCGGAATCTAGAGCATCTTTCTCTTGTTTTATGCAACTCTTAAGACAGTAACTACATCTTTTGGTCTGGTGAGATGCTGGTATACTGGCATGTAGCCAGGGGGAGCTATCAGCCACACAATTTCTGCTAATGGCAAACCCCTGTTCTCATTTCCAACTGGTAACTGCCAATAAAAGACTGTTAACAATAGATTGGGTTCCAGGAGCCAAGTCTGAGAAAAACATGCGGGCTGATTCTCCCTTCCTCCAAATAGGCACAAACTTCCCAGACACTATAGATGATTGGGAAGACTGAAGCTGTTCTTCATCAGCCTTTTCTTCATCCCTATGATGCAGCAAGAGATATACTAGCATTGTTCAGCTCCATACAACATTTATGTGTCACGATGATATATGCAAAACTGAACTATCTGCCTCTCCTGGACTCTTTCTATGAGGACAAGAATCTTCCTTTATTTGTATTGAGTAAATATGACCTGCACCCCAAGTGGAGCATCTTGCTTTTCCAAGATTTTTAGTTAAGACTTTCTTCTAGGACCTCATGTCCACATGCTGGTCAAGGTTTTAGGGAGTTCTCTTCCTGGGAAAGAAAGGATCAGAGGAGACAATGTAGTGCAGAACTTTAAACATGATCCTACTCTCAGGTTGATGTAATTGAGCGGATGACAATAATATTCTGTTAGCCACATAAGGCCAAATAGGCAGTGATACCAAGCAAGTCTTTGAGGCCCAGCAGATTAGTCTGCTTTCCTTGGCCAGAGTAGTTTGCAACAGTAAAACTACCTCTAAATATCTGTGGTCCACCATGTAGGAATTTGCGTGGAGCAACTCATGTTATATGTAGGTTAAAATAGAGTGGCTAAGTAGGAAAATCCAACTCCTGGGTGTGGGAATTTGCAGAAGATTTTCTAAAACACCTCAATCAGTACCTTAACATCTTTTTTCCTGGGATGATCTGGGCTCCTTTAAGGGAGAACTTCAGGTGTTCAAGGGTTTTTTTTTTTTTTTTCATTTATTCATTACTCTTATCTTTCACTCTCTCCTTCAGGAAGCTCAGCAACTATCCTGACAATCCTTGTGGGTTGAAATAAGATGATGGTCCATCATGAGAGGAAATACTTAAAGAGTCATCATAGATTCAGGATGGAAGAACCCTAGGAGATAAGAGTTATCTTATTCAAGATTGATCATAGACTGGGCCAGGACTCCCTCCAGAGGTTCCTGTAAACATGCTAGAGTCAGCAGTTTAAGGTAATTCGACTCTCAGAGTGCTGACAGTATGGTTGGGAGCTCTTAGACCTCTATGGCATGCTGCGACAGTGACCCAGTTTTGTATCCCAGAAACTGATCCTAGCAGGGAAAGATGTAGTGTACTCACATCGTATTTCTATAATCATGGGGTTTATCTCCTGCCTTTTGCCCACTTGAGGAGGCAAAGGGACACAGTTCTTCTCTAGCTGTGTAGTTTATGAGCACATAACCCAAAGACTGTGGTCTATTTATACAAGTTTAGCATGAGGCTCTGTTTGATACCTGAAATGCTTCAGCATGTAATGGGAAATGGGGACCCCAAGCACTTGCTACTGTGCAGGTCTGTCAGTTTTCATCTGAAAATGCTTCTCTGGAAAAGTGTGTATGTTTCCTAGGTACTTAATCTTGGTTATTGAGTAAAAAGACACAATAAGAAACAAAGACAATAACGTCACAAGGTAAAAGGGAGGGGCGGGATATCTAAAAGAAAATACAATTATGGTACACTACTTGATTTTGGATCAAGTAATAATTCAATCATCAAAATAATCTAAAAATTATTTGTTGATATTGCTAGATTGGTGTTAAAGGGGCAAAAAAAGAATGAGAAAGGGATTTATAGAAAAAGAAATACAAATACTTGTTGTATGTATACATTTCTTAACTTTATTACTAATCAGAAAAATACAGATTGAAAAAGCAATGAAATAATGTTTTCAACCCTAAGACAAGAAAACATTTTTAAGGTGTTATAGTTTGGATGTTGGCAAAAGTGTGAGAAAACTAATGTTCCCATAAACTACTAGTGGGATTGGAAATTGGGTCAGTGACTTTGGGAAAAAATTACATAATATATTAAAAAATTTAAAGAGGGACTATCCCATTTCTGGGATTATTATATCTGTGAGCATGTCTATACATGTAAAGCATCCCAGACAAAAGTTATTGCTGTTCTGATAGTCCGTGTTCTCATACTTACTCTGCTTCATGTGTTAATGTTAAATCATGATTAGTGTTAAGCCATGCTCCATGTCTTTCACTATGATTGTGGACTTATTATATCTCCTTTGAACTTCATCAATTTGTGTTCTTATCTTACAGCTCTATTCTTACTCCATTTCCCAATGTATAATTTACTTATTTTTTCTATTTAATTTTTTTAGCATCTTTTATTTATTTAATTTGAATATCTTTGATTACTAGTAAGATTGGGCATTTGTTCACATGTTTATTAGACATATATGTCTTCATTTTGGTATTTACCTATTTATTTTTTTGTTGTTTCAAATTCTGTTTAAATTCTAGTTAGTTAACATATAGTATAACATTGGTTTCAGGCGTAGAATTTAGTGAGTCATCACTTACATATTAACACCCAGTGCTCAGTTGTGTATGGAATATCTTTTTTTGCCTTCCTCCAATTTATTTTTTTCATACTTTTTTAATGACGTTATTTCTGAATTCTTCTTGAAATTGGCACAGAGCTAGAATCTGTTGCATCCAGCCAGAGAATCTCTGATTTTATTAGATGGTTGAGCTATTCCATATTTATTGTTTATTAACAAATATTTGACATATCTATGCTATTTTATTTAGTGCTTTTTCTCTATCATGTTTGATTGATGTTTATTTTTCCTTTCCTACCATTTGTGGGATTGGCCATATTTTCTTGGTTCTGTTCTTTCTTTAATATTTTAGAAGATAATGCATTTATTTCTATCATATTAATAACCACCCTAAAAGTTTAAAGTTTCCTAAAAATGAGTAAATCTAATTAATGCATGTATATTTTTACAATCAATGAATTAATTACCTTAGATGGTTTTGAGTCCTTCCTCTTGCATCTCCACTTAACTCCTGTGTTCAGATCATCATTTAAATTTTTTTTTCTTATTATTTTTAACAAAACCCAAATTTAAATTTGGTATTATAATTTTACCAAATGTATACATATTTTTGCTACTCCATTAATCATTTCAGTTTGAAATTTCCTTTTTCTTGCTGGAATATATGATCTGAGGAAATGAATGGAAGTCTTAAACATATTTGACTTTTAATATGTCATTTCACCTTCATACTTGAATGTTAATCTGGTCAGAAAAAGTGTTGTAAGTTATCTTTGTTTATTATTTTAACTAAACTTTTAATATAGTGAAATATGTTGATTTGTTTTGCATTTAGTGTTTAGATGAGGCCTCTGTTATTCTGAGTCTTATCATTATTTATATCTTTTTATTTCTCTTTTCTGTACTTTGGGGATTTTTTTCCCCTCTAGTATAATCATTTGAAATTTAATAATTTAATTCTAACTTATTCTGAATTGGCCACATGTTTTTACTGTTTCTACATTATTTTTTTTAAAGATTTTATTTATTTATTTGAGAGAGAGAGAATGAGAGATAGAGAGCACAAGAGGGAAGAGGGTCAGAGGGAGAAGCAGACTCCCCGCCGAGCAGGGAACCTGATGTGGGACTCGATCCCGGGACTCCAGGATCATGACCTGAGCCGAAGGCAGTTGCTTAACCAACTGAGCCACCCAGGCGCCCCTGTTTCTACATTATTAACTTAAAAAAATCCTGCTTAGTTCATTTTGTATTTAGAATCTGTGTTTCTGGGGCACCTGGGTGGCTCAGTCATTAAACGTCTGCCTTCGGCTCAGGTCATGATTCCGGGGTCCTGGGATTGAGCCCCGCATTGGGCTCCCTGCTTAGCGGGAGGACTCCTTCTCCCTCTCCCACTCCCCCTGCTTGTGTTCCCTCTCTCACTGTGTCTCTCTCTGTCAAATAAATAAATAAAATCTTTAAAAATAATAAAATCTGTTTCTGTTTATCTTCAGTTCTAAAAAAGCTTCATAGATTTATTTTATTTTAATTCACTTTAAATATAACCTCCATGAATACTTTCTATTTTCTTTTTCTGGGGTGCTTACCATATAGATCTTTCAAGTTACGTTTTTAATCTCCAATAGTGTAAACTTTCTTACAATATCTCCATCTAAGACCCTCTTCAGGCTACATCTTGGGAAAACTGTTGATGTTATTTTTTAAGCTTAGTAACAACTTAGCAATTTGCTTTGCATCTTGTCCATTCTAATCACTCCTATATTATATATAGAGAGAGAGAGAAAGAAAGAGAGAGAGAAAGAGAGTGAGATCTCCAACTGACTTTTCCATCATAGAGTTTTACTGATGTAATAAAGTTCCATTATCCTCAGAAAAAAAATTATTATATTTATTTAAGGTTGTCTTATGGTTGTACTATTTCTTACTTATATGCATGTTTTTCTATCTAGTGAAGTTTTCTTTAATTTCCAAAAATATTGTCATTTAAGATATTTTTAGGTGAGAGTATCTGTGAACTTCTGTGTTACATATTTATATATCTTATGTAAATAGGAGAAACCAGTACTTCTACCACCTGCATTTTAGCCTTTATTTATACCTATTTTTTTTGTAAGACTAGAGGAGGGATTGGAAGTGTCATGGAAGAACTTTTGGTCCATAGTTTGGGAGTTGGTGCTCCCCACCCTTCTTAGGTATTACCTTAGAAGTAATACCTGGAGTATTACTGCTCTATATACCCAATGCAGGATATAATGTTCTTCTTTGGACATAGATGTTACTGTTGTCCCAGGGTCCCAAGAATTTGTGAATCTATGAGTGGAGTACCCTTGTGGCCACATCCAACTTCTGCAGCATGACTATCCTGGATGAGATTGAGTATCATATTCTTTATAGGATCTTGTTGGATTTTTATCTTTGTGGGATGCTTCATATTTTCTTGTTTTATACTAGTATTATCCATGCATTCCAATATTTTTAATCTAATCTATAAACTTTATGAATTTGGTTCATGAATGGAAGCCTTTAATGGATGATTAAGTTTCTAGAATTCTTTAGTCATCTAATCAAAATCATTTAGGTTAATAAAAAAGAACTATGAAATTACAGTTGAAATGAGAAACCATTTAATTATATATTTATATAATTAGGTGACTAAAATAGAAGGAAGAACATTTTCCAACTTTTAGTTATGATTCATCTTCAAAAATATATATACCATCAATTCTATAGAATATTCAGATTCTTATGATTTAAACATTGTGATTTATTTCACAATAAATACATGTGATAGTAATATTGATTAGTTACTACTTTATGATTATATGATCAGAAAGAGTGTTTTATTTTTCAATGACAGAAATGGTTTTATATCATTACATGGAAATGATAAATATAATCTTTTTTAATTTTTTTATTGTTATGTTAATCACCATATATTACATCATTAGTTCTTGATGTAGTGTTCCAAGATTCATTGTTTGTGCATAACACCCAGTGCTCCATGCAGAATGTGGCCTCTTTAATATCCATCACCAGAATAACCAATCCCCCCACTCCCCTCTAGAACCCTCAATTTGTTTTTCAGAGTCCATCGTCTCTCATGGTTCATCTCCCCCTCCGACTTACTCCCCTTCATTCTTCCCTTCCTGCTATCTTCTTTTTCTTTTTCCTTAACATATGCTGCATTATTTGTTTCAGAAGTACAGATCTGTGATTCAACAGTCTTGCACAATTCACAGCGCTCACCATAGCACATATCCTACCCAGTGTCTATCACCCAGCCACCCCATCCCTCCCACCCACCACCACTCCAGCAACACTCAGTTTGTTTCCTGAGATTAAGAATTCCTCATATCAGTGAGGTCATATGATACATGTCTTTCTCTGATTGACTTATTTCACTCAGCATAACACCCTCCAGTTCCATCCACGTCATTGCAAATGGCAAGATCTCATTCCTTTTGATGGCTGCATAATATTCCATTGTGTATATATACCACATCTTCTTTATCCACTCATCTGTAGATGGATATCTTGGCTCTATCCACAGTTTGGCTATTGTGGACATTGCTACTATAAACATTGGGGTGCACGTACCCCTTCGGATCCCTACATTTGTATCTTTGGAGTAAATACCCAGTAGTGCAATTGCTGGATCGTATGGTAGGTCTGTTTTCAACTGTTTGAGGAAACTCCATACTGTTTTCCAGAGTGGTTGCACCAGCTTGCATTCCCACCAACAGTGTAGGAGGGTTCCCCTTTCTCCGCATCCCTGCCAACATCTGTCGTTTCCTGACTTGTTAATTTTAGCTATTCTGATTGATGTGAGGTGATATCTCATTGAGGTTTGGATTTGGATTTCCCTGATGCCAAATGATGTTAAGCACTTCTTCATGTGTCTGTTGGCCATTTGGATATCTTCTTTGGAAAAATGTCTGTTCATGTCTTCTGCCATTTCTTGATTGGATCATTTGTTCTTTGGGTGTTGAATTTGATAAGTTCTTTATAGATTTTGGATACTAGTCCTTTATCTGATATGTCATTTGCAAATATTTTCTCCCATTCTGTCGGTTGTCTTTTGGTTTTGTGGACTGTTTCTTTTGCTGTGCAAAAGCTTTTTATCTTGATGAAATCCCAAGAGTTCATTTTGGCCGTTGCTTCCCTTGCCTTTGGCAATGTTTCTAGGAAGAATTTGCTGTGGCTGAGGTCGAAGAAGTTGCTACCTGTGTTCTCCTTTAGGATTTTGATGGACTCCTGTCTCACGTTTAGGTCTTTCAACCATTTGGAGTCTATTTTTGTGTGTGGTGTAAGGAAATGGTCCAGTTTCATTCTTCTGCATGTGGCTGTCCAATTTTCCCAACACCATTTGTTGAAGAGAATGTCTTTTTTCCACTGGACATTCTTTCCTGCTTTGTCAAAGATTAGTTGACCACAGACTTGAGGGTCCATTTCTGCGCTCTCTATTCTGTTCCATTGATCTATATGTCTGTTTTTGTGACAGTACCATACTGTCTTGATGATGACAGCTTTGTAATACCTGGAAGTCCGGAATTGTGATTCCACCAGCTTTGCTTTTCTTTTTCAATACTCATCTGGCTATTCGGTGTCTCTTCTGGTTCCATACAAATTTTAGGATTATTTGTCCCATTTCTTTGAAAAAAGTGGATGGTATTTTGATGGGGATTGCATTGAATGTGTAGATTGCTCTAGGTAGCATTGACATCTTCACAATATTTGTTCTTCGAATCCATGAGCATGGAACGTTTTTCCAATTCTTTGTGTCTTCTTTAATTTCTTTCATGAGTATTTTATAGTTTTCTGAGTACAGATCCTTTGCCTCTTTTGTTAGATTTATTCCTAGGTATCTTATGGTTTTGGGTGCAATTGTAAATGGGATCGACTCCTTGATTTGTCTCTCTTCTGTCTTGTTGTTGGTGTATAGGAATGCCACTGATTTCTGTGCATTGATTTTATATCCTGCCACTTGACTGAATTCCTGTATGAGTTCTAGCAGTTTTGAGGTGGAGTCTTTTGGGTTTTCCACATAAAGTATCATATCATCTGCAAAGAGTGAGAGTTTGACTTCCTCTTTGCCGATTTGGATGGCTTTGATATCTTTTTGTTGTCTGATTGCTGTGGCTAGGACTTCTAATACTATGTTGAATAGCAGTGGTGATAATGGACATCCCTGCCGTGTTCCTGACCTTAGGGGAAAAGATCTCAGCTTTTCCCCATTGAGAATGATATTTGCTGTAGGTTTTTCATAGATGGCTTTTATGATGTTGAGGTATGTACCCTCTATCCCTATACCCTGAAGAGTTTTGATCAAGAAAGGATGCTGTACTTTGTCAAATGCTTTTTCTGCATCTATTGAGAGGATCATATGATTCTTGTTCTTTCTTTTGTTAATGTATTGTATCAAGTTGATTGATTTGCAGATGTTGAACCAGCCTTGCAGCCCAGGGATAAATCCCACTTCGTTGTGGTGAATAATCCTTTTAATGTACTGTTGGATCCTATTGGCTAGTATTTTGGTGAGAATTTTTGCATCCATGTTCATCAAGATATTGGTCTGTAATTCTCCTTTTAGATAGGGTCTTTGTCTGGTTTTGGGATCAAGGTAATGGTGGCCTCATAAAATGAGTTTGGAAGTTTTCCTTCCATTTCTATTTTTTGGAACAGTTTCAGGAGAATAGGTATTAATTCTTTAAATGTCTGATAGAATTCCCCTGGGAAGCCATCTGGCCCTGGGCTTTTGTTTGTTGGGAGATTTTTGATGACTGCTTCAATTTCCTTAGTGATTATAGGTCTGTTCAGGTTTTCTATTTCTTCCCTGGTTCAATTTTGGTAGTTGATACATCTCTAGGACTGCATCCATTTCTTCCAGGTTATCTAATTTGCTGGCATAGAGTTGCTCATAATATGTTCTTATAATTGTTTGTATTTCTTTGGTGTTGGTTGTGATCTCTCCTCTTTCATTCATGATTTTGTTGATTTGGGTCATTTTTCTTTTCTTTTTGATAAGTCTGGCCAGGGGTTTATCAATCTTGTTAATCCTTTCAAAGAACCAGCTCCTAGTTTCGTTGATCTGTTCTCCTGTTCTTTTGGTTTCTATTTCATTTATTTCTGCTCTGATCTTTATTATTTCTCTTCTCCTGCTGGGTTTAGGCTTTATTTGCTGTTCTTTCTCCAGCTCCTTTAGGTGTAGGGTTAGGTTGTGTATTTGAGACCTTTCTTGTTTTTTGAGAAAGGCTTGTATTGCTGTATACTTTCCTCTCAGGACTGCCTTTGCTGTATCACAAAGATTTTGAACAGTTGTGTTTTCATTTTCATTGGTTTCCATGAATTTTTTTAAATCTTCTTTAATTTCCTGGTTGACCCATTCATTCTTTAGTAGGATGCTCTTTAGCCTCCATGTATTTGAGTTCTTTCTGACTTTCCTCTTGTGATTGAGTTCTGGTTTCAAAGCATTGTGGTCTGAAAATATGCAGGGAATAATCCCAATCTTTTGGTACCGGTTGAGACCTGATTTGTAACCTAGGATGTGATCAATTCTGGAGAATGTTCCATGGGCACTAGAGAAGAATGTGTATTCTGTTGCTTTGGGATGGAATGTTCTGAATAGATCTGTGAAGTCCATTTGGTCCAGTGTGTCATTTAAAGTCTTTACTTCCTTGTTGATCTTTTGCTTAGATGATATGTCCATTTTAGTCAGGGGGGTGTCAAAGTCCTCCACTATTATGGTATTGTTGTCAATGTGTTTCTTTGCTTTTGTTATTAATTGCCTTATATAACTGGCTGCGCCCATGTTAGGGGCATAGATATTTACAATTGTTAGATCTTCTTGTTGGATAGACCCTTTAGGTAGGATATAGTGGTCTTCCTCATCTCTTATTACAGTCTTTGTTTTATAATCTAATTTGTCTGATATAAGGATTGCTACCCCATCTTTCTTTTGGTGTCCATTAACATGGTAAATGGTTTTCCACCCCCTCACTTTCAATCTGGGGGTGTCTTTGGGTCTAAAATGAGTCTCTTGCAGACAGCATATTGATGGATCTTGTTTTTTAATCCCATCTGATAGCCTGTGTCTTTTGATTGGGGCATTGAGCCCATTTACATTCAGGGTAACTATTGAAAGGTTTGAATTTAGTGCCATTGTTTTGCCTGTAAGGTGACTTTTACTGTATATTGTCTGTGTTCCTTTCTGATCTATGCTGCTTTTAGGTTCTCCTTTGCTTAGAGGACCCCTTTCAATATTTCTTGTAGGGCTGGTTGTGTGTTTGCAAATTCCTTTAGTTTTAGTTTGTCCAGGAAGCTTTTTATCTCTCCTTCAATTTTCAAAGAGAGCCTAGCTGGATATGGTATTCTTGGCTGCATATTTTTCCTGTTTAGTGCTCTGAAGATATCATGCCAGTCCTTTCTGGCCTGCCAGGTCTCTGTGGATAGGTCTGTTGCCAATCTAATATTTCTACCACTGTAGGTTACATATCTCTTCTCCCGAGCTGCTTCAGGATTTTCTCTTTGTCTCTGAGACTCGTAAGTTTTACTATGAGATGTCGGGGTGTTGACCTATTTTTATTGGTTTTGAGAGGGGTTCTCCTTGCCTCCTGGATTCGGGTGCCTGTTTCCTTCCCCACATTAGGGAAGTTCTCTGCTATAATTTGCTCCAATATACCTTCTGCCCCTCTCTCTCTTTCTTCTTCTTCTGGGATCCCAATTATTCTAATGTTGTTTTGTCTTATGGTATCGCTTATCTCTCAAATTCTGCCCTCGTAATCCTGTAGTTGTTTCTCTCTTTTTCTCAGCCTCTTTATTTTCCATCATTTGGTTTTCTATATCGCTGATTCTCTCTTCTGCCTCATTTATCCTAGTAGTTAGTGCCCCCATTTTTTATTGCACCTCATTAATAGCCTTTTTGATTTTGACTTGGTTAGATTTTAGTTCTTTTATTTCCCCAGAAAGGGTTTCTCTAATAACTTCCACGCTTTTTTCAAGCCCAGCTAGTATCTTTAAAGTCAGGATTCTGAACTCTAGGTCTGACATCATACTAATGTCCATATTGAGTAGGTCCCTGGCTGACGGTACTACCTCTGGTTCTTTTTGATTTTTTTCGTCTTGCCATTTTGTCCAGAGGAGAATAGATGAATGAGAGAACAAAATGCTAACAGGTTGACAATGTCCCTAGCAAATATACTCTATACAAATCAGAAAAGACCTGAAACCAGGGGAAAAGAAAGGGAAAGAAAGAAAAAAGAAAGAGAAAAGAAAGAGAAAAGAAAGAAAAAAAAAAGAAAAAGATAAATACAAAAACAGAACAATACTAAAAAAACCGAATATGATCAAATATGATCAGGCTAGTGCATAGATCAGTGCCACACACTAGATTTTGGGTGTATTTTGGTCCTTTAGAAAAAAGTGCCTACTAAAATTTTAAAGGAAGAAAGACTTATATATGTACAAAATAAGTGTTGATACAATGAAGGGATGGAAGATGACTGTAAAGATGAAAATTATAGAAGATTTTATAAAAGGAATTGATACGATATGAAGTTGTTTGAAAAAAGAAAGAAGAAGATTTAAAAAAAAAAAAAGAAAAAAAAGGGAGAGAATGTGATTAGGCAGGAGACTAGAACAAAGCCATACACTGGTGATTTAGGGTATATTTTGATCTGTTAGAAGAAACTGTATCTCAAAATTTTAAAGAGAGAACAACTTATATATATATGCCAAAAATAAGGGTAACTACTATGAAGGGATAAAATATGACTCTGAAAATGAAAAATAATATTTTTTTTTTAAAAAGGGATTGATAAGATGTTGGTTGAAAAAGGGAAAAAGAAAAATTAAAAAAACAGTTTAAAAAATTAACTTTGAAAATTAATGAATCATGGTAAAAAAAGCCATGAATTCTATGTGCAGTATTCCCCTAGTGCTGGAGTTCTCCCATTCTCCTTGATCGGTAAACTTGGTCTTGGCTTGCTGGCTGTTCGTGGTGATCTTCTGGGGGAGGGGCCTGTTGCCGTGGTTCCCAAACGTCTTTGCCGGAGGTGGAATTGCCCCACCCTTGTGGGTCCGGGCTAAGCAAGCTCCTCGGGTTTGCTCTCAGGAGCTTTTGTTCCCTGCAAGCTCTGGTACAGCTTTGGAGGACCAGGGCGAAAATGGTGGCCTCCCAATCTCCACCCGGAGGAGCTGAGAACTCGGGGCCCTGCTCCTCAGTGCGCCCCCAGAGAAAAGCAGTCACTCCCGTCTCCCTGGTCTCCAGCCGCACTGCATGCTCACCTGGCCTGTGACCGAGCGTTTCTATCTCTGGTACCTGACTCGGTGTGGAGTCTCCAAACCCAGCAGATCCCTGCAGTGCGCTCCCGTGCTGCTCCTCCCGGGGGAGGAAGGAGAGTCTCCCCGGATCTGCCGCTTGTTGGGTCCCTGCTGGAGGAGCAGTGGCCCGACTGGGCCGCGGATCACAGTTTATGGCAACCCCGAGCTGAGAGTCTGCGCCTCGGCTCCGTCTCTGCAGCCGGCTTCCCCGCTCCGATACCTGGGAGCTCTGCTGCACTCAGGCACCCCCCATCTTTCTGTGACCCCGAGGGTCCTGAGACCACACTGTCCCGCGAGGGTTCCACCTCCTGCTTAGCCACTGGAGCAACATCCCTCAGTGGAGCCGACTTCTAAAAGTTCCGATTTTGTGCTCCGCAGCTCTGTCACTTGCCAGAAGCGGCTGACGGAGGCCCCTCCCCCGCTGTCTATCCTCCCGAATATTGCCTCGGATTCACTTCTCTGCACGTCCTACCTTCCAGTAAGTGGTCGCTTCTCTGTTCAGAGAGTTGTTGCTACTCTCTTCTTGGTCTCCTGTTGAGTTCGTAGGTGTTCAGAATGGTTTGATCCCTATTCAGCTGAATTCCTGAGACCAGACGAAATCTAGGTCTCCTACTCCTCCGCCATCTTGCTCCGCCCCCTGATAAATGTAATCTTAATGGAATGTGAATCCAGCAATGATTTTGAAATGCATAAACATCATTATTGAGGTAAAATAGTATTATACGATTTATTTAGGATGTACCACAGTTAGTATTGGTACAAAAGGTGACTTAATATTGAATTTATACATTAAACACATTTTCACGTTTACTCTATATATTAGTATTCTCTAGAGAAACAGAACCAGTATGAGATGATAGATAGATAGATAGATAGATAAATAGATAGATAGATAGATAGATAGATAGATTTGTTTGAGTTGTTTTAGTGCTATAATTTGAAGGCAATGTCCCCCCAAAATGGTCTCTCCAGAGGACTAAATTAATCATTAGCGGAATCATCCAGTTGTATAATGTAAAGAGGTTTATGGGTATAGAAGTATACAATTTGCAAAGATATCCCTAACTAAAATATAATGTAGTAGTAGTTTTTTTTTCTTTTTACAAAAACATTCAAATTGAGTCTTACTAAGTCATTGTAATTTTCTTCTTACATAAATAGACCAGATATAACCATTTCACTTATAAGGTAACTAAGACTCAATATTTGGCAAAGCCCAAGGCCCGGAAGCATTCAGGGATAGGCAGGACACCTAGCTTTTGTGACAAATGCACCAGCACAACATCCAAATGGTCCCTGGCCTCTTCTTTTGGATTACAAAGGTGCACTAGTGAATTTCCTCATCCTATTAGCATGTACTCATTTATCACATAAACCAGCTGCAATCTATTAAAGACCAAGACAAGAGAACATAGAATACTAAGCAGATAGGGTTTTTAATGATGTTTCAGGAGTAAAGGGCTTGGAAGATTAAAACTTTACTGTTGTTGTTACTGAGCAGTTCAGGGGCACATGAGGCACCAGCAAACAAAATAAGAAGGTAGTACTAAGAAATTAAAATATATCATTAAACATCTTAGTAAATAAAGATCCTACGACATATCTTTTCTGTTTATAACCAAACTAGCAAACCAAAAAGTGATGACAGGGCGCCTGGGTGGCTCAGTTGGTTGAGTGACTGCCTTTGGCTCGGGTCATGATTGCAGGGTCCTGGGATCGAGTCCCGCATCGGGCTCCCTGCTCAGCAAGGAGCCTGCTTCTCCCTCTAACCCTCCCCCCCCTCATGTATTCTCTCTCTCTCTCATTCTCGGTCTCTCAAATAAATATATAAATCTTAAAAAAAAAAGTGATGACAAAAAAGCTAAAAGTATAATGAGTTGAGGGGCGCCTGGGTGGCTCAGTCGTTAAGTGTCTGCCTTTGGCTCACGTCATGATCCCAGGGTCTTGGGATTGAATCCCACATCTGGCTCCCTGCTCAGCGGGAAGCCTGCTTCTCCCTCTCCCACTCCCCCTGCTTGTGTTCCCTCTCTCCCTGTCTCTCTCTCTCTCTGTCAAATAAATAAATAAAATCTTTAAAAACATAAAAGTAAAAAAAATAAAAGTATGAGGAGTTGGACACATTATATTGCATTAATTTTAAGTTGGTGTAATCTTTCTGGAAATATGTTTGTAAACAGGTAACATCCATGTTAAAATATCCATATTCTTTGGGTTTGACTCAGTAACTTCACTTTCAGTAGTATTCTTCCAAGAATGAATAAAGATATAACCATCCTTTTATAAAACAGTTGTTTTATGTGAACTATGTTTATAAAAAATATATATATATCATTTATATAAAATCAGCAAATTGAGAATGAATAATTAGGTATTTAATTATCCCAGAATAGAATAAAGTAAATAAAAATATAATTAAAGAGTATATTGTTACTAAAATCTTTTGTGAAGAAAATACATGGAATTATGTATTCCAGATAACACTAAGTAAACAGAAATTATACAAAAATATATACATATGTATCATATATATAGAGAGAGATGTAGATACCTAGATATATGTATAGTACATCAATTTAAAATTTATACAGAAATCAACTGAAAGAAAATAAAACAAAATACAAACCTATGAGGGCACCTGGGTGGCTAGTTGGTTGAGTGTCCACCTCTTGGTTTCAGCTCAGGTCATGATCTCAGGGTCCTAAGACTGAGCCCCAGTGGGGCTCTGTACTTAGTGCAGAGTCTGCTTGAGATTCTTTCTGTTTCCCTCTGCCCTGCCCCCAGCTCATGCTCTCTCTTTCTCTCAATCTCTTTCTAAATAAACAAATAAAATCTTTTAAAGAAATACAAACCTATGATATTATCTTGGAAATGAAGATAACAATAACTCTTGGTTTTTAATTTTTTAATTTTTTATTTATTTTTTAAGATTTTATTTATTTGACAGAGAGAGACACAGTGAGAGATGGAACATAAGCAGGGGGAGTGGGAGAGGGAGAAGCAGACTCCCCACAGAGCAGGGAACATGATGCGGGGCTCGATTCCAGGACCCTGGGATCATGACCTGAGCGGAAAGCAGACGCTTAACTACTGAGCCACCCAGGCACCCCTAACTTTTGTTTTTTTTAAAACTTTTATTTATTAAGTAATCTCTAGCCCAAATGCTCCACCAGCGGAGCCAGCCTAGTGCCCTAATAACTTGATTTTTATCCTGAGTGCTTTTCTCTGTTATTTTTCAAATTACTAAAATGACTGTGTAAAATTTCTATAAACATTATTTATCATGCTATATAAATTTTAAAGCAATTATGAGGAAGGTAACTTTTCCTAGATAACTTTTCACTTACTTCCCTTTTGAGGTCTTAGCTTCTGAAGTTAACTTTCAGATATTTCCATGCTTTTTCAGAAATCTTCACTTAGAAAAATCTGAATCTGTAAATTCTATACCGAAGCATTAAATCTGAGTGGTACTGGGAATGCTAATTACACAGGACAATTTTCCTTTTTTTTTTTTATTTTTTTTATTTTTAAAAACTTGGCAGCTGTGTTTTTAAGGGAATTTGCCTTCCATTAGTTGTTGGGAGTGTTCAAGTCAAGAGGGGTATGCTGTAGCTTGTGGGTGAATGATCTTATGTAAGCACATTTATTCTACTCAAAATGGCTGTGATGTGACACAAGAGTTTGATGTCCTTGATATTCTCACCACCTAAATTAGGAAAAATGAAACAGCTTAAAATCACTTTAAAGTGTCTGCTAACATTTGGGCTGAATCTAACTGGTTCTGCATATGAAGAGACACAATGTTGTGTGGAATACTGAAGTTAGTTGGTGTGATTAAGCTTCATTTAAGCCAGTCCTTAAGGTGAGGGTTCTCTTCTTTATATCTATTCTGGAGGGAGATAATGTAAATTACTATATACATATTTTTTTATTAACCTAAGACTGACATTTGCTTGAAAGCTTAAAAGGATACTATTACATGTTATTGGACCCTAAGTATTTAAGGTAATAATCATTATTTCCTTTGAATTATAGTGTATGTTCTAATTTCTATGATAGGGATTGGGGAAAAGATGAAACAATAGATGTGATTCTTGGCACATCAGTTAATATGAACAAAATTATATTTTAATGTTATTTTTAAGAGTTTTTACTTATTCCAAAATAGAAAATTGGCTACTTAGATCTGAAGACTTTAGTAGTTTGCACTTGAAGTATTCAGTTTATGATGTTATCATAACCTGCATGGTGAGAGTTTTAAAATCCAGTCATCTAATATAATTAACATTTTTTTCTGTCCATGAATAAATGGTATTTTCAGATATTTCACAAAACAAGATAATCTAATAGCCACTTCCCAGCAGACTATGGCGGGATACATAAAATTTGCGTTTGATTTTGTAGCTTATAAGTACATGGATAAAGATGTTAAAAATCTATAAATTCATGTGGTTTAACTATGCTTACTGAAATACTAATTTTTATTCTAATGGCCTATTTTAGCCAACTTCATATCTTTTGTTTTGTTTTGTTTTTTTAAAGATTTTATTTATTTATTTGAAAGAGAGAGAGACACAGTGAGAGAGGGAATACAAGCAGGGGGAGTGGGAGAGGGAGAAGCAGGCTTCCCACAGAGCAAGGAGCCTGATGTGGGACTCGATCCCAGGACCCTGGGATCATGACCTGAGCCGAAGGCAGACGCTTAATGACTGAGCCACCCGGCTGCCCTAACCAACTTCATATCTTAAGGTCATTTAATGAAGCAAAAGTCTTACTATTATTTTTTAAGTGTCTGTAGAATATTCTTCGATTTGCTTATATAGAAATAAACAATGAATAAGTAAACTTTAAAAATTTTATTATATGGACCACCACTTCCATTTAGGGTATGTAACAAGTGGGATAAGCTACAAAATAATGGTATTTAAAAAACATAGGAGTACTGAAGATCCAAATAGTTACATTTCCTTCCTAGGAACAAAGAGACCCATGACTCTTTTCATTCCTGGTTGAATGATAGAAGGAACACCCACCACAGAGAGAAATAAGGAAAAAATATGCTGATTGTTTAATGAACTAATGGTAGCATATGCGTGCTGAAATGACAAATAAATATTTTGTATAGCCTCAGCCCCAGAGTGAGTCTACTTTCACCCACTAATTTCCCATGGGTTTACTTACACCAAGTGCACAGGGAAGCAAACCAAAGGCTGGGAGCAGGGCAGGAAAGCTGAGATAGACCCTCCTGGTTTGCACAGGGTCTTCCCAAGGTCAAGATGGCAGTATGATGAAGAGTAAAATAAATCTCTAAAGCACCTCAAGACTCCCCCGTGTGTAGTGCAGTGAACCTCCAATGGCTGGACCAGGAACGAATGACTCAGAGAAAACCCAGTAAGACACTCTGGATCTTCACTAAGTGCAGTTCACTAGCCCTCCAAGGGCTGGAGTCAAGGCAGCCAGGGGGAAGAGTGATCCCTGAGGTGCAGAACACCAGAGGGAGGGTTGTAACACACAAGAATACCCTAGAACACAAAAAAAGATGAAAGCCAAGCCATAAAATAGAATTAAATGGTCCAAAAGTTAGAAAGCTGGCAGTTGGGCGCCTGGGTGTCTCAGTTGGTTAAGCGACTGCCTTCGGCTCAGGTCATGATCCTGGAGTCCCGGGATCGAGTCCCGCATCGGGCTCTCTGCTCAGCAGGGAGTCTGCTTCTCCCTCTGACCCTCTTCCCTCTCGTGCTCTCTATCTCTCATTCTCTCTCTCAAATAAATAAAATCTTAAAAAAGAAAAGAAAGCTGGCAGTTGAATTATAAATCATAAAGAGATCTCTGAGTCTAATTGGTTTTCAGGTCCCATGACCTTCTGAAGGAAAAGTAATCTCACCCTCAAAACATTGTAAACAAATGGTAATTGAATCTATTTAGAGCTGCAACAACGTTTAGGCATTTCTAAACTATGGACTAGACTCACCCAACTACAGTGACCCTATGTAATATTCTGCAAAAATGTTTTTAATTTCTGCCTCTATTGGTCTTTTACACACAATGTGTGGAATACAATAAAAATAATACATGAGAAATGCAGAAGAGCAAACAAACTCATGGATAAGAGTGGAAACAGTCAATAGAAACGAGTAGAGAGGGGCGCCTGGGTGGCTCAGTCGGTTAAGCAACTGCCTTCGGCTCAGGTCATGATCCTGGAGTCCCAGGATCGAGTCCCACATCGGGCTTCCTGCTCAGCAGGGAGTCTGCTTCTCCCTCTGACCCTCCTCCCTCTCAAGCTCTCTATCTCTCATTCTCTCTCCCTCAAATAAATAAATAAAATCTTAAAAAAAAAAAAAGAAACGAGTAGAGAGACAACTGAGAATTTGAAATTATGTGAAGGACTTTAAAATAATTTTTAAAAAGTGTTAAAAGGAGGGGCCTTTGGGGGGCTCATTGAGCATCTGATGCTTGGCTTCAGCTGAGATAATCTCAGCTGAGGTCCTGAAGTTTCTCTCCCTCTGCTCCATCCCCACTCGCATTCTCGCTCTCTCTCCAAAATAAATAAGTAATCTTTAAAAGAAA
This sequence comes from Callorhinus ursinus, assembly GCF_003265705.2. Classification (NCBI taxonomy): domain Eukaryota; kingdom Metazoa; phylum Chordata; class Mammalia; order Carnivora; family Otariidae; genus Callorhinus; species Callorhinus ursinus. Next base: position 16,634,584 of record NW_027397116.1, read on the forward strand.
GTTAAAAAAAAAAAGTGTTAAAGGAAACAATGGAAAATATAGACAGCATGCAGGAACAAATAGATCATTTTAGCAGAAATTAAAGTTATAAAAAATAGAAATGGTAGAAGATACATGGTAATAGAAATGAAGCATTCATTCAGTGAGCAAACAATAGACTAGATACAGTGGAGTAAATAACCAATAAACTAAAAGACTAGTTAAGAAACTTTATTCAAAATGGAACACAAGGGGCACCTGGGTGACTCAGTTGGTTAAAGCATCTGCCGTGGGCTCAGGTCATGGTCTCAGGGTCCTGGGGATCAAGCCCTATCATGGGGCTTTCTGTTCAGCGGGGAGCCTGCTTCTCCCTCTCCCTCTGCCTGCTGCTCCCCCTGCTTGTGCTCTCTCTGTCAAATAAATAAATAAAATCTTAAAAAAAAATGGAACACAAATAGAGAAATAAAGAAAGAAAAAACAGAGCAGAGTATCTAAGATTTGCACATCAAATAGTTTAACATTGAACAGCTCAATTGAAATAGTGTCTCATAATTATTACACTTATAAATTCATTCTTTGTGTTGTTTTAGGTAATACTCTAATGTTATCACAGTGATGAAGTGAAACTAGATATAATGGAATTGACATTTGAAATATGCTAACAATTCACAATTTCTTTTAAGTTTTGGAGTGAGCACCACCAAATTTGACAGACTTAAATAAAAGGGCAGAGGCAATAAATATATCAAATCATATTTTTAAAACCCCTTTTTCACAGATATAATGAAACATTCAGGTTTATTTCCTTGTTATTTCCTTTAACAAATATTTATTGTATATCCTTATTTATACATATTTTCATGTGTATTTGGACAAGATTTACCTTGTAGTTCATCATATTTGATACATAGATTTTTCCCCCTTTTTTCTTATAAATCGGATTAAAGCAAATTTAACCCTAAATTTTACCATTCACTAAACCCTTTATTTATCCATATTTTATTAAAGTTGCTTGTATTCAGTGCTCCACAAGGTACATTTTTGGCAGCAGTTGGACAATTCATTGAATCTCTTAACTTGTATCCTAGCTAAGATGTACACAACTTCCAGGCCTGACCCATCGCATCCTTTACTTGCTCTCATCCCCCATCTAGTGGCTGGACAATATGAGAACATTCCATCTGGGATCTGGGCCAGACTATATGGAGCAGAGTTAATTCACCCTGCCCCCACTCTATCACACTCTGTACCGATTAATATATATGTGACAGAGAAGTAAAAATGTCCTGAATTATAATTGAACTCCAGGGTGTATCTCTTATAGCAGCCTGTGTTACCCTGAGTAGTATAACACTATTTTTTATTGAGTTTTGTGATAAAATGAAGAACATGGCAATAGACAAGTAAGAATGAACAAAGGATAAACATAGTGTTCCATATCAATTTGCACTTTTTTTAAAGATTTTATTTGTTTGAGAGAGAGAGAGAGAGAGAGAGAGAGACCACACAGAGGGAGAGTAAGAGGGAAAAGAAGACTCCCCACTGAGCAGAGAGCATGATGTGGGCCTCGAACCCAGGACCCGGAGATTGTGACCTGAGCCAAAGGCAGCTGCTTAAGTGACTGAGCCACCCAGGTGCCCCTAATTTGCACTTTTTTTGTGGGATTTTGTCATAATTTTATTCTAAGTTCACTTTGCTTTTGTTTTAAGTTGTGCCTCTACTTGTCCTACAACAGTGTTACCTGACTTGTAAGATGTTTTCTTTGTGTCATCTGTGGTGCTCAGCATTATCCTATGTATAGCTAACAGTAAATAAATATTATTCTGAAGGAATAAATGAAATGACTAAATATCTGAATATATTATTTATTTAGTTTACTGTGTATCTCTATTTCATTTTTTATAGCAAATATCAAATGACTAAAACATATTTACACATGACATGTATATTGTCTTAGTTTGTAGATGAACTCAGAAGTATACAGGGATTTAAAGCAAAAAAAAAAAAAGTGAAGAAGAATGGCAACAGTCCTTGGTAATTATTTTTTGATTGAATGATCCCAAACATTAAAAGCCTTTTCTATTTAAGGTACTCTGTGAGTGATATTATATAAAGATAAAAACATTCCTTTGCTAATCGTACAATCTAGAAAATCAGATAGGTAAAAATTGCACACAATGAAACTTACATTAATAGGAAAGTGTTATTATAAAGAAAATCACATACTAACAATGAAGTACTAAGAGCAGAAACTTAATTGTTCATGGTATGAAGACAATTTAAAATATAATCTCTGAGGAAATTAATTGTAGTGGAATTTGGAAACTCGATGGTCAAGAAAAGGGGGGTAGGTTTTCCCCAAGTGAAAGAGGGAGACTTTGTAAAGGCATGAGATTATGAGAGAAAGCAACACCTTTCCTAGGAAGGGTAGTATTTCAGAAGAGTTAGTTAAGAATGTGGTAGACAGGGGCGCCTGGGTGGCTCAGTGTGTTAGGCATCTGCCTTCGACTCAGGTCATGATCCCAGGGTCCTGGGATCGAGCCCTGCACTGGGCTCCAGCCCTGCATCGGGCTCCCCGCTCAGGGGGGAGTCTGCTTCTCCCTCTCCTCTGCAGCTTACCCTGCTTGTGCTCTCTCACCCTCTCTCTCTCTCAAATAAACAAGTAAAATAATAATAATAATAAAAGAATGTAGTAGACAGAGTCAAAACCCTGAAGTTCTATGGATATCATTTCAAGGTCTTTGGACTTTGATCAGAAAATATTGATTGTAATTGGCATGTTTTCCTCCCGTATGTGACGTGATCATTTTTTACCCACTTGTCCTACGGCCTGTTGCCAACCATGATGATCTCATCAGAGGAATGGGAATCTTCCTAGCTCTTGTGTCTTATTTACGTTCTTTCCCTGCTGTCTACTTTTTTTTTTTTTTTTGATATAGTAGCCAGGATGTTTTACTATACTTTTAGTCTGATCATATTTCTCCCATGCTTGAAAACCTCCAGCAGATCATAGTGAAATTCAAATTAGAAAATGAAATTCAAATTTGTTACCACAGCTTACATGAATGGGACACTGCTTGCCTCCCAGAGGCCATATTCTACCTCTCTCCTTATTTGCTATTTCACTGCTGCATATGTACTTATTTCCTTGATTTTTTTCCCTTAGATATCAGATGCACAGATTGAGGAAAAATACCCCTCCAAGTTCATAGCACCTTTTAATCACTGGAGTCTTTATTACTATTATTCTATTTTACTGTGCTTATTCTTTTAAATTGTATGTCTGCTTGCCCTATAAAAGTGTCATCCCACTTTATAAGGATAGGAATTGGAGTCTCTGCAAAGCCCAAGTTTGAATTTTAATCAGCTAAATCATTCATTCATTCCGCTCATTCAGTTTTGTAGCCAACTTCCACTGTCCTCTCCCCATATAAAAGAAGCCATCCTCATTTATTTTTATTAAAATATATTCTTGCAACAGGGGAACTGTTGTTTTGTGTGCATACTTTTGTGCTGATTCTATAAAGTGTTTTTATTGTTACATATCTCACACTACTTTCATTAAGAATTCTCTTTTTAAGATACACCCATGTTGGTAATTTGTGCATCTAATCCATTGCTTCGAGGCAATGAACATGCTCTTTCTTTCTTTAAGGTAGGTATTACTTTTAGTTGCTGCTTCTCACATATTGGGCGCTCAGTAGTAGTAGCAGACACATCAGCTTCAGTGATGTGAAATTCGTGTTGTTCAAAGCTCCTTGCTACATGTTATTTGTTGAAAGGACATGTCTTTGCTTTAAAACTGTAGTGGTGTCCTCTATAACTTTTCTTTCCAGACTTGCCACAAGCCCAGTGGAAAATATGACCTTTCACAGAAACCTTGAACACCATTGAATGTATGGAATCACAAAATAGAAAAAAAACAAAAAAACAGTGTTCGTGTTGCCTCTTAGTGAGCACACCCACCCAGGAGACATAACAGTGGGTTGGAGGGGGGCAGCAATAGGACAGAAACAGGCATTTTAGAAATGTAAGAAACAGTTTATGTAGCTTTCTTGGACTTTATCACTTGCTTACCCCAGATTTATATAAACCACACTGACTTGATGAAGGAATGGTGCTAAGAATGCCTTAATTTATAGTTTTGTTGATCAGATTATTCACAATTGATAATGGAAAGCTTGGGTCCCACTGTCATGTTACCTTATGATCAGGCATATGGTCTCCGCTAGTGTCTGATAGCAAGCCAAGAACAGTTTTCCATCTCTAGCAAATGCATCTTACTAGGATCTCTACCAAATATAAGTCATTTCCTTCTTCGAGGTTCCCATGAGCATGATTCCATCACGGTAGTGGACCAGTATAATGTCCTGTGGGAGGATGAGGTAGTCAGTGTTTCTGTACACTGCCTTATAACCAAAACTGAAGAACTAAAATAAATCTGAAGTAGGATGTTTATATTCTGCTGCTGCCCCTGCTGCTTTCTCTGTGCTTTATGGCAGATTTCTAAAGCAATGCCCATTTAAAGAGTTGCGTAGAATCTGCTAGGGGCTCCATAACGCACTCAAGTAAGGACAAAGCACCTGGAAGAACAGTTTTTATCAAGGTTAACATCTGCTTGCACTAATAATTTATCAAGATGCAATCTCTTTCAGAATATCTAAAATGAAGACATTATATATCCAATTAAATAGGTATTTACTAAGATTCTTCTAGGTGCCAAGGACTGGAAACCTGGGTAGACTCTCCCAAACTAGGAAATTATGCAGAAACAAAGGACACAGTTAAGCCTGGCTATCAGGCTTGAACTCCCCAGGCTGCTTTGGCCACTTCTCTGGGACTCTACCCAAGTGCAGCAAGACATCCGATGGCATTTATAGTGGACTTACCTCCTCCTCTTGGAATTCAAAACTGGGACATGAAGCACAGAGCTTTTTCTCATAGATCTCTCAGTATGTCAGCTGTGTCTACATTCTCTTTAGTTCCTCACTCCTCCCACCCCAGCTTGATTAAAAAAAAGGAGATGAAAACAATCTTGGTTACATTATAGGTTATCATATTGCATTATATAGAATGTTTAGAACACAGAAGGCAGTCAGAAAATATAAATTTCCTGGGGTGCCTGGGTGGCTCAGTCGGTTAAGTGTCCAACTCTTGATTTGTGCTCAGGTCATGATCCCAGCGTCATGGGATCATGACGCTGTGCATCCAGCCCCACTGAGTCGGCTTGGCTCTGCACTGGGTGTGGAGCCTGCTTGATATTCTCTCTCTCTCCCTCTCCCTCTACTCCTCCCTCAACCCTCTCTCCCTCTCTTGAAAAAAGAAAAAAAAAAGACCTTTCTTTATCTGCATGTCCATTTTAGAGTTATTTAGTGTCAGGGAAGAAGACTTTCCTCTGCTCTGTGGTCCCTCTAGCTGGACTTAGAATCAAATTGACACGAGACAGAGTAACAGAAAAAAATCAAACTTAATAGGCGTACATATGGGAAATCCATACAGACACAAAATTCCAAAGACAATGGGGCAACATGAAGCTTATATGAGCTAAGGAGAGGGGAGGGGCCTGAGGATTCAGAGGGGAGAATGCTTATCAGCAAGAAGGTGAAAAGAGATGTTTAGAAAAACAAGGTTGCCCTATTATGTGGATGAGTTCCTGAGGTAAAGGGGAGGTTCTCTGTTAATAGTTCTATTCCTGTTGCAGGCTTTCCCTTCCAATGTAAATTTAGGCAGCTGTGGGGGAGGCAGAGAGCTTTTTCTGCAACTAATGGGTTTTAATTACTTTGAACTTGAAATAATCTTTGTGCCAAAGTGGCACGTTTTGGGGCATCTCATCCTGCACTCCTTCATTTGGTATCTCAATTTACTTATGAATTTTCTTCATGTTAAACTCTTTGATGCAATCCCATGTCTGGTCCTGTGTTCAAACTTGCATTTCTACGTTTGAAGGTCTGGAAAAGAAAATGTGAGAATAATACCATTTTGTATTAAGATCATCTCACTTTTGTATACTTAAATTTTCAAATAATTACAAAATATGCATTCTGAAGAGGAAGAAACATGAAGTGATGTTTCATTTTATGAAATCAGTTTCTAAATAGGAACTTTTTTCTTAAGCTCTCTGCCCAGCATGGGGCTTGAACTTATCACCCTGAGGTTGAGACACATGCTGTACTGACTGAGCCCGCCAGGCGCCCGCCAGGCGCCCCCCAGTTTTTTTTTTTTTTTTTAAATTATTTATTTATTTATTTATTTGAGACAGAGAGAATGAGAGAGAGAGAGAGAGCACATGAGAGGGGGGAGGGTCAGAGGGAGAAGCAGACTCTCTGCCGAGCAGGGAGCCTGATGTGGGACTTGATCCAGGGACTCCTGGATCATGACCTGAGCCGAAGGCAGTCGCTTAACCAACTGAGCCACCCAGGCGCCCGCCAGGCACCCCTCTTAACAGGGACATTTTTAAAAGAAAAAAAAGAAAGAAAGAAAAGAAAAGGAATAGATGCATAGTTTAACTGTATAAAATACCACAGTTTATAGATGATCATTTGGTAATAAAATTTTACTAAAAGGACTTTTGTTATAATTTGGAAGGGAAAATAATATTTGAGAAGATCAGAAATTAAGCTATAAAATTAAGCTGGATAAATGTTTCATAACAGTTGAATGGCATAAAATCAACGATATTTTAGGATGCCCTTTAGAAATACAAACCGGATAAAACAGCAATTTCTGTTGGAAGGAAAATCAAATTCTCCCACTCTAATATAAATGAGCAGGGGATTTCTCTGAAAGCTTTTAATCCACTCCAGCAGTCAATCTTCTTATAGAAAGAGCTGTCCTGTTATTTAGACATTCAAGTAAAATTCTACCTAAATTAATAGCGACTGCATTGTAATAAGAAAATAAGAACTGGTTTATATGTGTAAATTCTCCTTTAATTATAGAAGGAGTGTGTGATAAAGTCCATTATAAAACAAAAAAATGTTCCTACTTTTAGCAAGTCACTTCTAATCAGGGTATATAAATATTTCTTTCTGGTTTTACTTTCCTAGTACAACCCACATAGTGTCGATGGGTAGAAATTTGAGAGTGGCCCCTCTCCTTTATTCAGCTGATAGAAAAACAACTCAGGGGACGCCTGGGTGGCTCAGTTGGTTAAGTGACTGCCTTCGGCTCAGATCATGATCCTGGAGTCCGGGGATCGAGTCCCACATCGGGCTCCCTGCTCAGCAGGGAGTCTGCTTCTCCCTCGGACCCTCATGATCTCTCTCTCTATCTCATTCTCTCTCTCAAATAAATAAATAAAATCTAAAAAAAAAAAAAGAAAAAAGAAAAACAACTCAGTAGTGAAATAGTCTTTAGTCTAGGCTCTGGGACTACACGATGTGGCCCCACTATTCTTTATTTCATGTAATAGCCTTTGTGCCTTTCATCCTCTCTCCCTCTCCTCTCTCATTGCCCTCTGGTGTCCATCACTCCATTCCCCTCATCTGATCCCAGTGCTCAAGATGTAGGAAATGGTTAGGGTTTGGGTCAAGAAAGAATTCTTAAGATGTCTTCAGTGCAAAAAGGTGGTTTTATTAAAGCTCGGGGACTGGACCCCATAGGCACAAAGACCTGCGCTGGGATTGTGATGAGTGGCTGATTACATACTTTCAAGTTGGGAGGGGGTTAGGGATAGTATAGGTCTCTAAGGAATTTGGAAGTAAGGTTTCCAGGACCTTAAGGGGCTAGCTATGGTTCGGAAAATGTCATTTTATTGCTGTCTAATAAAACCTTAATCCTGAGAGTCTTCAGATGTGCATTGGTGGTTCATATGCTTGGGGGATGATTTCCAATATGTATCTTGAGGGGTAGAGATAAAGGAAGTTTCCAAAGGAATTTTTATATGTTAAAGTAGACTCCCAGGATCCTGGAGGTTGGGCTAAGATTGCCTTTTGCCCTTAGCAAACTATTAACTTCTAGGCAGCTGAGTTCCTAGAGGAATGTCACTCTGCCTGTTTCAAGGACTTGTCTGTGGTCTGTAGGCAGTAAGAAATGTAATTATTTTTTTCTTTTGCCTGTTTTCCACATCACTCAGGCATAATAGCCATTTACTTACATGTAATTATGCTACTTGATGTATTGGGTTCATATTTTATGGGGTGTGGGTAATAAGAAGGGAAAAGATGAGATCCTAATCTGGTCTAACTCCAGGTGATTTATCTGTATAACAGATACATTATATTTCTAAGTTTACCCTCCTGAACTACTTTTACCTGTGGCCTAATTTTAAAATGTCCCTGTTGGATTTCTTCCTGCCCAAGAGTGCATTATCAAAATTCGACTACTTTTATCCAATCTATAAAGAAATAGGAGTTTTTTAAACAGCTTACTTGCTGTATGTTTTACATAAACTGAGTTAACACAAAACAAAACTGTGTTTCTGAAATAGACTACATTTCTGTCAGAAAAGAGAGTTCACTTTTCCAGAAGCTCTTTTTTAATTTCCTGGTTAACTTTTCTTCATTTATCTCACTATTCTTTTTTTTTTTTAAAGATTTTATTTATTTATTTGTCAGAGAGAGAGAGAGTGAGTGAGAGAGAGTGAGCTCACAAGCAGGGGGAGCTGCAGGCAGAGGGAGAAGCAGGCTCCCCCGCTGATCATGGGACTGGATCCCAGGACCCCAGGACCTGAGCCAAAGGCAGACACTTAACTGACTGAGCCACCCAGGCATCCCTCACTATTCTAATTCTTGAGATTCATGTTTTACCAGCTCTCAGTCTTTTGTCTCTCATCATTATTATAGTTCATTATCAATCAGCTTAAAATATTTTCTAATTTCCACTGTAATTTTTTTCTTTAACCTTTGGATGGTTAGGTAATATATTACCATCCATCTCTTCTCCCAAACCTACTCAATATCAGGGAAAATTTATTTGCTGTACCCTGAAAGTGGAGATGGGAAGGATAGTTTTCTATTTTCCTTGCACTGAGGGTGTATCTTTTTTATCTTGTATCTTTTTTGAGTTAACATTGCACTGAACCAACTTGAGTTTGCTCCTGGATCCTAGTCAGAAACTGTATCAGGTTGAGTTGTTGTACAAAGTAAACTATATGCAGCAAATAAGGAGATCATGGGGAATGGCTTCCAAAGCTGTGACTCCCCAAGAGAGGACTTCCTTCTGTTTAGGGTTAGGATGAATATTTAGATAGGGAAACCTTGACATCCTATGTGGAGGTGGGTGTAAGATCACACATGTGCCTTGAGGAAATATGTGTATATATACATGGTAAATTATGTAAATGAGGCTGAGGCTCCTCCTGGGGTGGAGATTTTAGTATTACAATGAGGTAAAGGTAATTGTGTTCCAGAGGTCTCTCCATGGTCCTTCTACAGGTGCGAGCCAGGTTTAGCTTAAATGGTCTAGGTGGTCTGGGCCAGCAGGAGATTTTGTCAGGGCAGTTGCCAGCACCTAGGGGGTGGTTTGGGGTTTCATTTGCCTGAGTTAAGAGGAAGGTCAGAAAGAAGAGCTTAGAGGAAAATGTAAAACAAAGGTTAGTGAGTCCAAGCAGATGGGCAGTCTTGGGGTCTAACTGGTGACAGCTCTGGGTCTCCTATTATACCTCTACTTAGGCCCCGGGATTCAAACTTGTTCTTGTCCCAGGAGTTTTTCAAAACAGGAAATGCTATAAGACAACTGCAGATTTAGTGTTTCTCATGCCTTCCTCTGTTCTTGCTCTTACCCAAATCCTGAACTAGTGATTCCTTAACATATTGGCATTTCTTCATTTTTCATTAAAGAATTTTTAAAAACATGTTTTACGAAGAATCTTACTTTTTTATTCATGAGATTTTGTTAAAATATTCCAGTCCATAGTTTTCTCCCTGTTTCCCAAAGAAAGTACATTTGCTTCTTTTTTTTTTTTTTGAGTTCTTCAATCAAGAGATGCTGATGGACTTAGAATAGGATGTTAGCCAAGTGATTAGATTGGAAACTGAATAAATGATGCTTATGATACTGCGTGGAGTTAGGGGAAAATGGGGGAAGGGATGGAAAATAAAATTTCAAGGAATGTCACTAACACAAAATTTTATATATATCTTTTCTTTTTTGCATTCGCTTTTTTGGAACACACCTGTATTCTGTTCATATTTCATGGGATATGATGTCTTCTACTATTTTATGCATACTATTCATAGTTTCATGAACTTTTCCACTGTGTCTTTCATTGCCCTATATTCATTTGAGGATTTTTTTGTTTGTTTGTGTTTTATATCACTTGTTAGATTTTTGCCCCTGACTGATAATCCTTTGCTGTCAGATAATAGTCAGATCTAAGGAGCTCATTTTAAACTTTGGCTATTTGGAAGGGGACTTAATTGCTGGCTCTGATTAACGGATAATAGGGAGAAGACCATGTCTTTAGGTAGTGTTTTAATGTCAGTCTCTGTGGATTTTCTTTGTGGGCTGGCCATTTCTCTAGAAAGGAAGACTGAGTTAAAGAAAATCCTAGATGTCTTACTGTTCTGTTTGTAGGCTTTCATTCAATCCTGCTGCTTGTGTCAGTGTGCAGGAGTTCTCATGTCTGATTGGTGTCCATGTTGTAGAAAATCTGATTTTCAGAATCTTTGTAGAATAAACATTCCAAGCTCTATCATCGTGGAGAAAGCACAGTGGAGAAAGCATCGTGGAGAAAGCACAGTTTCTGTGCTACACAAAATAACAAAGGAATCCAGAGTTCAAGTGATTCTTATTCAAAGTTTTAACACTTCAGTTTTGTAATTCTATCTCACATGTCCTCTGTGTCGGTGGCTGCTAATTTACTACTAAAAATTCATACACTGGCCTTATTGATTTTTGGAATAAAGATGACATTTTTTAGTTTTTCTTGAAACTAGGAGTAATCTTTTTTTTTTTTTTTTTTTTACTAGTGAGATGCAGGTGGTTATGTGTGACATTTCCAAAGCATCTGTTTTAAAATTGCTAACTCTACCAGATTAAAACTTTTCGCTGTTTTTGTTCTTCCATTTTCCAAATTGCTACGTTGATGTGAGGACTTTCAATCATCTTGGATCATGAGGTAAACCTGAGGAAGGAGGCCAGACCCTGGAATGGTGGAAAAGAAAGTCGGAATCAAGATGGCTACCACCGTATAAGCCCTAGACTGCCTACCCCAGTTGTTGTTGTTTTTTTTTTCCAAAAAGAAAAATAAAATTTAACTTTGATTCAGTAATTTTAATTTGGAATTTTACAATTATATATTGTTGAGCTTACCCTAACTCAAAATTACTTTCTTTTTTTTTTATTATGTTATGTTAATCACCATACATTACTTTCAATGACATTTGCTGCTTCCTCTTCCTGAGCCTTTGCTCAGTTCTGTGACACAACTGTGTGAAGAATGTTATAAAATATATGGAGGCAGAGATTCAGGATTGCTTCTAGAGGGACACTTGCCGAAGACTCCACCCTTTTCTTCCCCACTCCTCATAAATACACTATTGGTCATCCTAATATAGTGCTCCTTGGGCACTTGGAACACACTTGTCTCCACTAGCAACACAGATTTTGTGTCGATAATGGGGAGTGGAGTACTCTGCTATTGTCCTCTACTCATTGGCCTTGCTCTATGCTTCTTGCCTCAAGAAATGAATTAACCCTGCTCACTGCATCTGCTGTCTGTGCTGACTCAGGAGATTTGCCATCAGACCAGAATTCATACCTGCCTCTCAGAAGGATGCCTTAGATGAGAATGGGGATGCCTTGGTCCACTTGGGCTGCTATAACAAAATACCACAGGGGCGCCTGTGTGGCTGAGTTGGTTAAGTGACTGCCTTCGGCTCAGGTCATGATCCTGGAGTCCCTGGATCGAGTCCCACATCGGGGTCCCTGCTCGGCAGGGAGTCTGCTTCTCCCTCTGACCCTCCCCCCCTCATGTGTTCTCTCTTTCATTCTCTCTCTCTCTCAAATAAATAAATAAAATCTTAAAAAAATACCACAGACTGGTGGCTTATAAACAATATAAATTTATTCCTCACTGTTCTGGAAGCTAGAAGTCCAAGATTAGGGTGCCAGCATGGCTGAGTGAGGGCCCTCTTTCAAGTCATAGACTTCTCCTTGAATCCTTACATGATGGGAAGTTTCTAGGGAGCTCTCTGGGCCTCTTCTATAAGAGCATTACTCCTTTCCATAAGAACATTACCCTCATGATTTAATTGCCTCCCAAAGCTTCACTCTAATACTATTACATTGAACATTAGCATTTCAATGTATGAACTTTGGTGTGGGGGGGGCAAACATTGAAACCATAGCATAGGAAGTACCTGATCTAGGGTTTCTGATAGCCTAAACCCTGCCCAGCCAAATAATTGGAAATGTCTGCTCTTCAAATTCATCACCAAATGATCATTCACAGATACTCCAGCCTTAGAATACTCAGTTTTCCTTACAGTCCTGACAGTTGGTATTTCTACAAAACACTTTCTGACCTCTTTCATATATGCTTAAGCTTCTATCTGAGGTATACTTTTGCTACCTTGTTCAATTAGGAAATGGTGAGTCCTCCTTGAGGGCCCAGCTCTAATTTTTCTTCCCTTCCAGTGTTCTGCTTAAATCTTCAAGTTGAATTTACTGATTTCTTATGTGTTCTCTTTTCACTTCATATTAACCAGGTAGATAAAAGTTACAGAATCATTTGATGATACCACATTGAAACCATTATGGGTGGGATGAGGGTGGCACCTTCAGTGCCCTAGACAGAATTTCTTTAAGTTAAGGAAAATCCACAGAATCTGTAAGAATGTAAAACAAAACAAAACCACATTTATTTAGTTTGGGTTTGAGATGTGCATTACAATCTTCTAAAGGCACAATAAGAATTCTTAAATAATCAATATTGATTTGTCTGCCCTTTTCTATTATCATCACTAGCATCAGGTTTCCTCCCTGGTCAGGACCTCAGTTTTTTATCTTTTTCTATGAACACACCATGGAAAATCATAGAGCATAGTCTTCTTCTAGCACTGCCCATCTGTTCTTCTACCTTAGTTCACTTATATCCATATGACCCTTAGCCACAGGCACCTTACTTTTTCTTATATTAGCTGCCTATCCTTATGCACACTCAGCTTTCTTTCAATCCTATGGAATAAAGAAGGAAAGGTGAGGAAAAATGCATCTTCATGTGAATTTGCCCTCATAGTGTTTTCTTGAAGATGATAAGGCTTCTTTATATACTGCCCAGTTTAATAATCGTCTGGTCATCTTTAATATGATTTTTTATGCTAAAAGAGGGTCTATACTTGACCATAATCTGAATTTATGCTTGACTCCAGAGGAGGGAGAAATAGGAAGTAGTTAGTTAGTTGATATGCTAGTTAGTTGAATTTTACCTATTGGATTGCTGAGAATCTTAAAGGCAAGTACTATGTCCTGTTCATGTTTACATTCCTAGCATCTAGCATGGTGTAGAAAACCTTAAGGTCCTTCATATAGGTTTCCCAGAATTTAAGAACATATTTATTATGTATATATAATACATTTTTAATTAGTTCAAAATAAGTTGGGTTTATGTTAGCAAACAAAAATGTCTGCAGCACTTATAAAATTTGAAATTGTCTAGTCAGAGGTATTCTTAAATACCCATTAGAAAAGTATGAAGTTTGTAAAAGAGTGTGTATTTTAGTTTGTAAATTCTTTACATAACTAGAATGAAGAGCTTCTTTTCAGAATAAAAACTTGACACCATGTTAATCACTCAGCCACATAGTATTTTGAGTGCCCAGAGAAAAGTTATGATAAAGTTGCTAAAATATAAATTTGCCTTTTTCTCTAAAGCATGCTTACATGTCACTCTGACATTTCCTTGTATTTTTTGATAAGATGTCTGGTTACAATGGCATGTGCTAAAAAAAATGCACTTACATTTTTATAAGAAAATTAATCAAAATATCAAGGTATCTTCCATTTTATGGCACTAATTTTACTGTTGTTCAGGAGGACATACACAGTGTTACTCTATGCAGTATTGCCAACAATCTGGTTTGGTCTTTAAGTGTTCAGCTGACTTTTAAATATGTATCCAGCATAATTCAAAAAACAAAACAAAAAAAAACAAATAGAAAGCATGTATGTTTGTTCCTAGGTGCATAGATAAAGTGCACCTCTTAAATGGTCACTTGCAAATAGTCATTGAGAACTTACATACTTTATTATGTTCTAGGTTTGGATCTATAGTAAAAAGTTTCAGCCTCTATTGCAGGTTGGATTCCCTGGGATCTCTGAGATAGTTTTCATGTAGAGGCTTCTATAAGGAATTCTGAAGTGGGGATGACCCTACAAAGTTGTCCCAAATTGGAGGAAAGGAGGCAAGAATTTTTTTTTTACTCCAAAGAGATCAGTCATTGGATGCAAGCCACCCTGAGAAGGAGGCATGCCATCCAGTAAGGTATTCTTTTCAATGAAGGCAATCACCAAAAGTTGTTGATAGTTAAGAGCTATCTGCCAGCAATACTTACCTAAGCTAGGGAATATAAGGATAGATGATTGCTTGTTTGATAGATAGATGGATAGATAGATAGATAGATAGATAGATAGATAGATAGATAGATGATAGATAGGAGACAGATTCTCAGTAAATTATTTCACCTGTCTCTCTGTTTATTTTAAGCAATAAAACATAAATTACAAAAATTTATTCTTATTGATAAAACAGAAAGGCCTAGATTATTCCTTAGTGGGCTATATTATTCTTTTAGTGCACTAAAATTTTTAAAATAGAAACGGATTCTGTCTTGGTAGTTTTATGTGAATGGTTCTATGTGAGTTGGCCAAGTTAATGGATTTGACCCTTCTTAGTAAAGGTAATGGATTGATACCAAAGCTTAAGTAGAAATAAAAATCTAAATGTCTATGTGAAATACATATTTGAATATCCAGCTGGTGATAACATCACTCTAAGTTAAAATTAGTTCTAGTTCCTCAAAATGTATGATTTTGACCTTCTCCATAGTTCCCTTCTGCAATTCATTTTATCTTTAATGAAAGAAGAATGTTAGACAATTTTTAACACTCAAGAATCATGGATTTATGTCTTTTATATATTTTACTTTGTAGCTCAGCCAAAACAGTCAAAATGATTGAGTAAATTGTATTTATAGTTCTAAACTATATAATTATTTTCTATGACTTTTAATCAGATACATTTGTAGTTAACTTTGTTGAATATTATTTTATTAGTAGCCCTTGAAATTTTCTGAATTTATTCCAAATCAATGGGACACATTGAGAATAATAAGCCAATGTTATTACTAAAAATTAAAATAACTTGTATTCTATTCATTAATACTATATACAGTTCATTAGCAATTTCAGCATTAAAGCTGTTTTATAGACCATATCTGCCATACAACCTGCTTTTTTAAAGTGTAACATTTAAACAAAAGAATTTGAATAAGTGTGTAAGTAATGTTTTGTTTTGTTTTGTTTTTAAAGATTTTATTTATTTATTTATTTGCTAGAGAAAAAGAGAGAGAGCACAAGCAGGGGAAGCTGTAGGCAGAGGGAGAAGGAGGCTCCCCACTAAGCAAGAAGCCCAGTGTGAAACTTGATCCCAGGACCTTGGGATCACGACCTGAGCCAAAGGCAGGCGCTTAACTGGCTGAGCCACCCAGGCGTTCCCAAAACAATAATGTTAATAAGTAATATTAACTTCCAAATATGTTTGCAGAAAGAGGAAATTCTAGGAAATGATGCTGAAATTGAAATAGATATAGATTACCAGTTACTTTCACCTAAAGTTAAGTTTTTCCTTGAAATTGCTATTACCAAAACTTGAAATGTATAATAGTAGATCAGAATATATTCTCTAAAACTTTCTCGATGCTAATGCCAAGAATGGAAAACGTGGTAGGTTTCCTTTCCAAACTCCAACAAACATATCTGACAGGCCTGGCAACTCAGACAAATTTTGGAAAGCACACAAACTCTCTCACACACAATGGCAGTTAGAAAATGAATGCATTCTGCAAGCTTTTTCATTGCTCTTTGCCAATTTGCAAATAGTCCCTTTTTATAGATATTTGGAATTATCTTTGCATGCAAAATTTAAACATTTTTGAGAACATGTATGGTTTTTAATGATATTTCTATGAAAGATTGTAATTAGGACCTCAATTATATAAGGAAAAGTAAAGGTAAATACATGTTTATATTATCAGTTATTAAAAAAAACTATGAACAGCCATCAAATTAAAGAATATATCAATGACATTTCAGATAGCTAGTTTTTTTTTAAGATTTTATTTTTATTTGACAGAGATAGAGAGAGAGAGAGTACAAGCAAGGGGAGCAAGAGAGGGAGAAGCAGGCTCCCAGCAAAGCAAGGAGCCCAATGCAGGACTCGATCCCAGGACCCCGGGATCATGACCTGAGCCGAAGGCGATACTTAACCATCTGAGCCACTCAGGCGCCCCTCAGATAGCTAGTTTTAAAGCACTGAATATCTGACTATATATGTAGACTATCTTAAGAAATGAATATTCATTATTTTGTGTTTTCACTATTATGACATTCACAGAAATAACTGAAAGTTCTGTAAGACTTTTAGCTGATTTAGATGATATTACTTACTTAACAAGTGTACAAATAGAACTAATGTTCAAATATATTTATAGAAATTAAGTCCATATCATCTTTATATCAAAGAGACACATATTAAACTTTAATAAGAGGTTTATATGAAAGAAATGAGAAAATGTTATTTGATATTTGTTTTCAGTATGTATCTTTATGTTACATACACTTTTAAGGTTAAAAATAAACTATTTGCATATAAATGAGCATTATGTAGTAGTTTGCATTTAATTCACAAGTTATTTCTAAGATGTTTTCTTTATAATCAATTGATGTTTACCCCAAACTACAAATTAAAATATTCTCCAACACTGACTTATTTTTTACAGACTTTTCAATTAAGTTTCAGGGATGACTAAGCAAAATAAATTGCTGCTACCAAAAGTCAATTTAAGAGTTTATTTTTTTCCTTCCATTTTCCAGTAAACAATAAACTATTTGAAATATAGAAAAAGATTAAAACAAATAAAAACATATGGAAGATTATAAAAATTAAACTATAACTCATATATTAAATGTTCACAGAAATAAATGTTCTTTAACAATCAAAAACTCTGAAATATTGGAATTTCAATTTTAAATGAATTCTTTTGAATAATTGTAATATTAATTTACTTACATTCTAATACAGAAATTTTACAAAAAAAATATACTGTGTGTGTATATGTGTGTGTGTATGTGTGTGTGTGTGATGTATTTAAATTTTATCCTGTCTCACTTCATAGAATTTCTGGGATCCATGATGTTTTTGATGTTTTGGGAAAATTTTCAGACATCCTGTCTTCAAATCTTGTATCTATGGGAGTCTTTTTCTCCTTATACTGTGAGATAATACACTTCTGTAAGAGGTTTACATGTGTGCCTGGTGATTTTTTGGCTCTTTTAACTAAAATCCCTCTCCTTTCCCCTCTGTTCCCTTCATCTTCCTTTCCTCTTTCCTTCCCACCTGCCTGCCTACCTTTTTATAACATTTCCTTAAGTTTACTTTGGGACAATTCACTATTAATATTAAAAAAGACTATGACTTCTGAGACTTAGAATGGCCCCAGAGTCACCAGTTATCTGTAGGCAGAAAGTGAACTCAGAAAGTTGCTTGGAAGCTAAGGAGGGCAACTTTTCCAGTGTCCAGTTACTTTATGGCAAAAATGGTAATGAAGGAAGATGATTCACAGAGAGGGTGGAATACAAAATCTACAGAGATTAATGAATCATGTTCCCCTTTCAAGGGACAAAACTAGGATCTACTCAAGAAATATTTTTTCTTATTCCCAGGGCAAGATGTCCCCTCAATGTCTTCCACAGGAAGAGACACTGTGCTCATTGTGCTCAGGACCATTCTGCTGTGTTTCCCATCTCCCTCCCCGACTGCACATGGCACTTTCTATTGTTGTTATAGTGTTTCTATTTCTCTAATTACACCAAAATTCATGATGTTGATATCATCATGTAAGGAATTTTTGTTTTTATTCCACTGTGAGGGGATGAGTGATTTTTATTTAACCCATCCTCCATCCTCCACCCCCTTCCCCTCTGATAGCTATCAGTTTGTTCTCTATAACTGAGAGTCTGTTTCTTTTCTTTTTTTAAGATTTATTTATATATTTATTCATTCATTCACTTACTTATTTAGAGGGCAAGCGAGGGTAGGGGCCGAGGGAGAGAGAGAATCCCAATCAGACTCTGTGGGGAACGTGGAGCCCAACTAGGGGCTTGATCCCAGGACCCTGAGATCATGACCTGAAATGAAATCAAGAATTGGGCTCTTGACTGAGCCACCCAGGCACTCCAAAAGTCTGCAGAGAACCTTTTTCTCTCTCTCTCATATTTTTATTATTTTTTATAATTTTTTGAAGATTTTATTTGTTTGACAGAGGCAAAGATAGCATGAGAGAGAGCACAAGCGGGGCGAGGGGGCAGGCAGAAAGAGAGGGAGAAGCAGGCTCCCCGCTGAGCAAGGAGCCTGACAAGGGGTTTAATCCCAGGACCCTGGGATCATGACCTGAGCCTAAGGAAGTTGCTTAACTGACTGAGCCACCCAGGCGCCCCTCTCTCTCATATTTTTAATGAGAAAAGGAAAGTGAACTAAGAGGTATTTAATAAATTGAAAGAGGAATGGTTGTAGGCATTAGTACTGTGTACAGACATTTCCATTTTTCTTTATTCAGGCATGAGATAGGATTGTACTTGCTAACTCCCCAGATGTTAAGTTTGGCTAAGTGATTTACTGTAGCCAGTGAAATGCAATTAGAAACACATTGGTCACTTCTGCTAGAATCTTGAAGATTCTTGAAGGGATAGCTATGTCCTAACTTTCCTTCCTCCATAAACATTCATTGCATTTCTAGAAGAGTTTGCTCTCAGAGTCTGGTTACTAGAGAACAACACAGAATATACACCTACCTGAATTGTGTATGCACTGTGAGACAGAAATAGATCTTTTTTTTTTTTAAACACAGATTTGGGGTTATTACTTATTACAGCAAAATATAACTCATCTTTACCTGATAAAATTATCTTCCCTTTTGTATCCTCAACTTTCTTTACACATAAAAATTTCCCTAATTTTTGGTATGTACTGTGATGTTATTTATTTAAACAGAGCTTATTTTTTAATCAATACCTTAGGAATATAAATGCAAACACAAACATATACGCATATACTGAAATACACATCTGAAATAAGAAAAAAACTAGTTTTATATTAAGTAAAAATGTATATGTTAAAAGAACCATTTCTTTGATAGAAAATTATTAAATATTTTAGAGCATATTTATATTTAAGCACAAGTTTGATTTTTTTAAATAGGTTTTCTCCAAAAGTGTCAGTGTCTGGCTTGTGTTCTCTGTAAATACGATGAGACCATTTTTTTTTCTTTTTTGTTTCATTTCATCTGTAAATTTTTTTTTTTAAAGATAGTCAACAGAACTATTTAGGGGAATACTTTGGACTAAGCTCAGGTTCATAATTCTGTCTCCCCTCTAATTTCCCACTGTGATATCTGAACAAGAAAAATAGCATAACCTGACATTGGAACCAAATAATGTCATAAGAAAGGTTTGCCTCAGGGGCACCTGGGTGGCTCAGTCATTAAGCGTCTGCCTTTGGCTCAGGTCATGATCCCAGGATCCTGGGATCGAGCCCCACATCAGGCTCTCTGCTCCGTGGGAAGCCTGCTTCTCCCTCTCCCACTCCCCCTGCTTGTGTTCACCCTCTGGCTGTGTCTCTCTCTGTCAAATAAATAAAATCTCACAAAAAAAATAATAATAAAAGAAAGGTTTGCCTCAGTAACAGAGCTTAGGATAAGGACCATCTTCTTTTCTTTTCTTTTCTTTTTTTTTTTTTTAAGATTTTATTTTTAAGTAATCTCTACACCCAATATGAGGCTGGAACCTACAACCCCAAGATTAAGAGTTGCACATTCCACTGATCCAGCCAGGCCTCCCAGGACCATCATTTTCCAGGCAACTTGTGAAGTCCTAGCAGCAGATGTGAGAGCACCTTAGCACTACACAGAAGTGGCTGTCCTTAGTAGATCCCTGCAGTTCATTTTCAGAATGGTCATCCAGCATTGAGCTCAAAGATAGACAAAATGGGAGAGTATTCAAAGTAGCTAGGAGATGACTGACTCTCCCAGATTTCATGTGTAAACTCCTGACAAGGGTAGCCTCTCTGCCTTGCTCAGCAAACACTCACATCTTAGCAGAATTTCTCATGGACTCCCCACCTTTGCACCAGCCCACTTGATCAGAAATGCACCCCTTGTCATGTATCATGTTTTAATTTACTAGAACTGAGGCCAGTGAAATGAAATCACTAGTAAGATAAATACAAAATAGGACCCCCTGTAATTATAGAAACTTGTGTCAAATATCCAAGACAATTCTTGAAGGAAAGAAAACTAAAGTGTATAAATATGGAGACATGGACAAAATTACATGTCTAGGTAAATGGTAAAGCTCAAATAAAATATTAAAAATATTAAAATTTAGTATGGGTTTTAATGCAGCTTTTATTTCTTATACTTGGAATTAATAGTTAGGAATGGAAAGGAAAATAACCATTGAAAATTCAAACTACATATTATAAAACCTATAAAGAGATAAAACAGAAAAGCATAAGATTCAGAACAAAACTCAAAATTTAGAAAGGGCATAAAGCCCCAAATATCAGCTTATCATATTATTGGTTAGGAAATTATATCATAAATATCATTTCTCATGAAATTAATATATATCTTTTGCAATTTAAATCAGAATACCAACAGATTTTTCTTTAATAGGAAGTGCATGAAAACCTGACGCAAAAATTTTAAGACTTTTTGAAAACGAAATGTGACTATTTTCCAGTGTCATTCTGCCAGTTCCCAGGTCAGTTTTCCCCTTGGTATTTTGACACTAGGGTTCATGATCCTAAACACTATGTAATGTAGATTACCGTGTGATTTGCTGTTTCTGGAGTTACAACTGAAGAACTATTATTATCAGATAAAACTTGGTCTTGAGCTTCATTATCACTATCATTATTATTTTTAATATATCAAATATCCTTCCTAAGTATAATAGGTTATGTGTTGGTGAGAAATATGTTTCCCATGCCTTTAGTTTTTCATTACTTTGGGAGAAGCATATTTGCTCCCCATGGCCAACTTTATAACTGCCTCCCATTTCCCAAGCCTTTGCTCTGTTTTTCTTGGTACACAGCTGCCCAGCTACATTCTCCTTCTATTTCACTTAGATGTGGTCAGGTTGACTATTTTTTCTCCACGTGCGCTTGAGCAGGAGGGAGCTCAGTAGCTTCAGGATTATGTTTTAAAATAATATTTTCTCTAGACAAACTCTTCCCTTTTTCTTCACCTGGATGTATCTGGCTATGATTGGAGCAATCTTAGTTGTTGTGTGTATAGGGCTGAGATGCTCTGCTTAGCCTGGATCCCTGGATCGTAATGTCACAGAGACTGACCATTCTCATTGATTAGCTGCGTTAGAGAGAAAATGATATCCTATGTGAGGCACTGTATTTAGGCATGGGTATGCACAAACAGGCAAATTTAGTAATTATCCTGACTAATATATGCTGGAAATCACTAATCCCCTCAGAGATTTTTACACATTTGAATACTTTCTCTTGTCCTTGAGAAATGGCAGCTCTAGAACAAAGGTATACTACAGCTTTTCAAAAAATAGAAATGTATAAAATTCTCAAGCGGGCTTCTAATAAAGTCCACTTATTCATTACTATGAAGTTTGATTTCAATTATGCAATGTAATGTCAGCAGTTTTCTTAACTGATATTGATATCATGATAAAGATTTTAGACACATTTTAAAATTTTATTTTTTGTGAGAACATTTGACATTTATAAATTGGAACTTAGATATTATTCCTCCTTTTTTTTTGCTTGTGTTATGCTAAGTGGTATGGCATTTTTCTCAAAAAATAGGTTTTTTAAAAAAAATAAAATCATGTTTTCCTTGAATAAGAAAAATTATGTTGGAAAAAACTAATACATATTCCACATTTTTTTCACTTGAAACCAACAGGATGTCCAGTACCCAGAACTTTACGCAATAATGTATAAGTTGTATGCCTAAATTGTAATGTTGTTTTTGCAGGATTGCTATTTTTAGTCATACAATAATGCAGAAAGCTACTGAATATTTTTGGCTTTTCCAAATCAATATTAAAATTATATATTCTTTGAAATATAAAACATGGTACAGAATAACTCCATTTTTATTATGGTTACAAATTATTTAATACAGCATTTAGCAGTAGAATGATAGTGTTATAGATTATTTGCTATGACTTTACTACTAAAGAAGTTTCATTATAAGAGGAAGTGTTGTCAAGATTTAACAATTATTATAATTTTTCCATATCCATCACTGGCATTAAATTGACTAGGCCAAAATTGCTGAAAGAAAATCAGAATCAAATTAAACTTGTTACCAAAGTAGATAATACAGAAGAACCACAATGAGCAAGCTAGATTTATTTTTTTAAACTGAACAGGCTTCCATATAATTTTAGAAGTCATTTCAATTGCCTTTGACTTATTACTCCTCTAATCTGTACCAGGATTGGCAGGACTTTAACCGAGATAATGCACACAACATGAGACTTATACAACTACAGGTTTATGGTATATGAACAAGTCCCAAGCTAGTCCTGAGCTGCTGCTTCTAGGATGCATATCATAGTGTGGCACAGGAATTCCTTGGCCTGACAAATTCTGGTTTTTGTTTGTTCTCCATTTTATATAGAAAGATTTTGAACTTTCATATCTACGACATGTCATAAAGAGGAAAGTGATTCCATAGAGAAAATGCAGCTACCTTACTAAAGGATCAAAGAGAATACCGATGTGGGAGATTCAATTTAGAGGAGACAGAATAGTAGCACTCATTACACAGGCATAGACAGTATTTGCCACCGCATATTGGAAGCAGAGGATCCTGAATAAAACAGCTGATAAAAGATCCATTGCTAAAACTATATTTTGAAAAAAGAAATCATAAAGCAAAGATACAAAGCACGCAACAAAGATTTCTGAACAAGAAAATAATGTGGAACAAAAACAACGTAAGGCAGAAGAAGTTAACCGAGTCAAGAACACAAAAACTTTCATTGCCACACTAGTTAAACTTTTTTGACGGGTCCTTATTAAAGAACCAAAGTCCTACATCACATCTATTACAGATTTTTTACATTGTTGCCCATAAGTATATTTAATACAATGTGTATAATTCTTTGGACAAAGAGGAGTTTAACATTCTTAACAAATTTTTCATGTTTGTGTGGATCACTGGTATGCAACACTGAGATCAAACAGGTCTAAAATTCTCCCCATCCAAATTCAGAAACAATGGAGATTTAGAGAGAGAAGTTAAATATATAGAATCAAAATTAACATTAATGGCAGCTAAATTGGAGATGTCTTAAGAGTGCAATTAAATACTCTTTGCCTTTCCCACTTTCCTGCTGCTGGAGCAGGATGCTCAGGATCCTTCTTTGGAGTCCAAACCTTACAGCAATCCTTATAAAATATCCTTCCCTTCCTCTTCTGTGCGATTCTCCTTGGTTCCTCTCAAGTTCCCCCCTTCACTGGTTGGAGCCAATAAATGTCATTTTGTTAGATTGCGAGTTGTTCTAGTGGTCTTTGACTTGTTAAGCTTTATTAGGATTAAACTCTAGTCACCTACTATTGAAGCTGTCTAAATTTATTTACCTTCTTGGATTGTTTCTCTTCCCTGGATTGTTTCCATACCCCCTACTAGTGATTCTTGCCT
The DNA here is from genome assembly GCF_003265705.2 of Callorhinus ursinus. Taxonomy (NCBI): domain Eukaryota; kingdom Metazoa; phylum Chordata; class Mammalia; order Carnivora; family Otariidae; genus Callorhinus; species Callorhinus ursinus. The sequence goes on from NW_027397116.1 coordinate 16,658,463, forward strand.
ACAAACCCAAGCTACTTTCCCTAGAATCCTTGTCTCAGAATCCACTTCTGGGCTGGGGTGCCTGGGTGGTGCAGTAAGTTAAGCATCAGACTCTTGGTTTCAGCTCAGATAATGATCTCAGGGTAGTGGGATCAAGCCCTGGCTCAGGGTCCATGCTCAGAGTCGAGTCAGCTTAAGACTCCCTTTCACTTCCCCCCCCAAAATAGATAAATAAAATCTTTAAAAAATACATTTTAAAAAAAGAATCTACTTCTGGGGAACTCAAACTAAAACACTATCCATGTAGATAGGCAAAGAGGAGAGTGTTTTAATTCCCTAAGGGAAATAGTAAGAAATGTCTTATTAAAATGATAGACCAATAGAGAGTGGATAATAAGAATGATTCCAGTTGATAAAACGAAAACATTTGGTTATGGAATTGTGTGTGGTGTTTGAAGGTTTCTGTTTGTGAAATGTATGTATTAAAAATAATAAAATCTCAGAAGCTAACATTGTAAAAAAAAAAAAGAATGATTCCATATCTATGCCTATAAGACTGGTGAAAAAAGAATACTAGTTGCTTGTATTTCAGATCAATAGTAGTAGAATACCAGGATGAATAGCATGGAATAATAATGGATGACATATTTGGTAGGCTTCACTGTGGTTTAGTTTTTGTAGATGAAGATACAGGTATTCCCTGTTGTTTGAGTGATTTTTAGGGAAGCCAGAGGCAAAGTGAGATTTTTAGAGGGAAGTCCAACAGAGCAGTAATGTCAACATTAACAACATGCAAATGTCATACAATTTATCTATTTTTATAATACATTATAAAATCAAAATGCAAATCGGTATGTTGTTCCTCTTCATTTGTAGTAAGGCAATGTAATAGATAAAATTTAAGTCTTTTAATCAAGCAAAGTACATAAGGCATGGTTTTCCTTTAGTAAGTGTGTAGGTGTGTGTTAATATCTGTTTTTTCAGCTTTTGAGAATAATCAGAATCTCAATAAAAATAGAATACCGTGTTAAAAATTTTTCCAACATATTTCATAAAAGTTAATATATATAATGCTAATGATTAATTGGTCCTGAAGCTACCTTGTACTGCTGATGCATCATCATCTGATGTCTGTTAATGATAAATAAAAATTATTGAATAACTTAATGATTAAATAACTGTGGTGGCATATTCACTACTATTCCTATAAAGGATATACATTCCTACCTGCCCGTATGTGACTCTTTGTGCTTCCCTATGCCATGGGCATTAGGCTTGGCTGTGAATTGTCTTTGGACTGATGATGAATCAGAAGTACAAGGTAGGCAAGATCCAAATAGAAGCTTTAAGAAACATTGAGAGGTTCCATACGCTCTCTTGTTTTTTCCCTCTGGTGTCGGAATGACATGTCACAAACACAGGTGTTTCTTCAATCTGCTTCTAGACTGAGAAAGTATGTGGCATGTAGATGCACCTGTAGTAAACCAATCAATAAGTAGAGCAAAAGATAAAGAAATCCATGCTGTTCAAAGCAACTGAAACTTGGTGGTTGTTTGATACAGTAACATAACCTGGGGTAAACTCAATAAATGAGTGACTGGGATAGATATTTAATGGTGTTTATGCACACTGCTTCTGAAAGATACCAAGTAAAACGTTAATCCACACATTCCATCCAAACAATCTTGAGACACTTGATTTCCTTTGAAATCTTTCCACTTATATTTTTAAAAAACAGCTTTACTAGGACATTACTTTCGTTCAGAAAGGAAGATAGAAAGCTGTAAGGGAGGTGTTTGGTTCCCTGAGATAACATTAAAGAAAACTTCTCTGAAACAAATCTTTCCATTGTCACTTTGGCAATGCACCATGGTAAGATTCCAGATGGATAAGGAACATGGCTTTCTTTTCTAAAAAGGAAGATGGCTATTTTTGAAGGATTAAGGGTAGATATAAGGGGCTGGGTGGGGAACAACATGTGGTCACAGAAAGAATAGTGTTGGCCTTTTATGATGTCAGTCGATTTTAGAACTATATGCACAGGAAAGTTGAATTTCTAGAAATATGTGTGTGCTTGTGTGTGTTTATGCCTGGCAACTGTTTGGAGGCTCTCAAAATCTCAGGGTTATGGACCCACTTTAAGATTCCTAATGTAATCTGTATGCTTAGGAATGTAATATATTGGTCAAAGAAAATACAGTCTCTGACTTTTTATGGTAGTTTGATTTAGGACCTTTTGGCTTTGTGATTGTGTGAAAGTAATTTGCATTCAGTAGAAATTATACTTGAATTTTGAATTTTGATCTTTTCCCAGGCTAGTGATATATAGTAGGACATTCTCTTCTGCACACCAACAAATTGGACAATATAAATGAAATGGGCACATTCTTAGAAACACAGAACTTAACAAGACTAAATCTTGAAGAAACAGAAAATCTGACTAGACCTATAATGAATAAGGAGATGGAATCAAAAATCAAAAATGTATTCCCTTCCCCTAAAACAAAAAACAAAAAAACAAAACCTTGTACCAAATAGCTTTACTGGTGAATTTTACCAAATATTTAAGGAAGAACTAACACCTAGGTTTTTTTTCAAACTATTCCAAAAAAATTGGAGAAGAAAGGATGCTGCCTAACCCATTCTTTGAGGCTGGCATTACCTTAATACCAAAGTCAGACATAGACATTACAAGGAAAGAAAACTACAGATTAATTTTCCTTATGAATATTGATGCCAAAATCTTCAACTATATTTAGCAGCATCTTAAAAGAATTACACAGCATGAGACACATGGGATTTGTTCTTAGAATGTAAAGATATTTCAACATACAAAAATCAGTCAATGTAATACACCATGTTTACAGAATAAAGGGAAAAAATACACAATTGTAGAAAAAAACATTTGACAACATTCAACATGCTTTCATGATAAAAATACTCAACAAAGTAGGAATACAAGGAAACTACCTCACCATAATAAAAGCTGTATTTGAAAACCACACATTGAATCATACTCAACAATAAAAGACTAAAAGCTATTACTCTAACATGAAGAACAAGAAAAGAATCCTCATTTTCACCACTCCTATTCACCATAGTGCTGGAAGTTCTTGCCAGAGCAATGAGGCTAGAAAAAGAAATAAAAGACACTTGCATTTGGAAAGGAAAGAGTAAAATTAACTATATCTGTTCACAGATCATATGATCTTATATGTAGAAAACCTAAAGATTCTACACACAAAATCATTAGAATAAATGAATTCAGCAAAGTAGCAAAATACACAGTCAACATATGCGCGCACACACACACACACACACACACACAATCAGTTGCATTTCTATGTAATAACAATGAGCAACATAGAAAAGGGAAATAAAATAATTTCATATGCAATAGCATCAAAAAGAATAAAATACTTAGGTATATCATTAATCAAGGAGGCACATGGTTTGTATAATGAAAACTATAAAACATTGCCAAAAGAAATTAAAGAAGACATAAATAAATGGAAACATCCTGTGTTTGTACGTTTGGAAAATTTAATATTGTTAAGAAGTCGATACTACCAACGCAATCCACAGATTCAGTATAATCTCTATCAAAATCCTAATGACAGGTTTTTTACAGAAATACAAAATCCTAATGACTTTTATACAGAATCTTAAAGGAACTGGGATAGCCAAAACAATCTTGAAAGAGAACACAGCTGTAGGATTTGCACTTCCTGATTTCAAAGCTTACTATGAAACTGCAGTTACCAAAACAGTGTGATATTGGCATAAAGACAGACATATAGACCAATGGAATACAATAGAGTTCAAAAATAAACCCTCACATACGTAGTCGTGATTTTTGACAAGGATGTCAGACCATTCAAAGGGGAATGGATAGTCTTTTCAACAAATGGTAGTGGGAAAATTGGATATACACCTGCAAAAGAATGAAATTGGACACTTACCTAATATCATATACAAAATTTAAAATGGATCTAAGACCTAAATATAAAAACTAAACTATAAAACATAGGGTAAAAGCTTCATATTGGATATGACAACAAAGGTGCAGGCAACGAAATTAAAAATAGACCATGAAAAATTTTTAAAATGTGCATCATATGATACTGTCTATAGAGTAAAAAGACAACTTACAGAAAGGAAGAAAATATTTGTAAACCATGTGTGTGATAAGCAATTAGTAGCAGAATGTACAGAGAATAACTAAAATTCAACAACAAAAATAGAAACAACCCAATTCAAAAAGAGCAAAGGACTTAAATAGACATTTCTCCAAAGAAGATAAGCAAATGGTCAGTAAGCACACAAAAAGATACACAACATCATTAATCATTAGGGAAATGCAAATCAAAGAGCTACAATGAGGTACCATCACATACCTATTAGGATGGCTACTATTAAAAAAAAAAAAAAAACAGAAAATGACAAGTGTTCTTGAGGATGTGCAGAAATTGGAACTCTTGTGCACTGTTGGTGGGAATGTGCAATGATATAGCCACTGTGGAAAACAGCATGGTAGCTTCTCAAAAGACTAAAAAGAGAATAACCATATGATGAAGAAATTCCACTTCTGGGTATTTACTCAAAAAATTGAAAGCGATCTTGAAGAAATATCTGTGCACCCATGTTCATGGCAGCATTATTCACAAAAGCCAAAACATGGAAGCAACTCAAATGTCCATTGGCAGATAAATGCATAAGAAAATGTTACACACACACACACACACACACACACACACACACACACACACACGAACATTATTCATCATTAAAGAGGAAAGAAATTCTGGTGTATGCTATACATGGATGAACCTTGAGAACATTATGCTAAAGGAAATAAATCAGATACAAAAAGACAAATACTATATAATTCCTAGTGTAAGATGTGCTTAGAATATTTATAGTAACAGAAAATAAAACAGTTGACCACTAAAGCCTGGGTGGAGGGGAAAATGAGGAGTTATTTTTTAACGGGTATAGAGTTTTAGTTTTACAGGATAAAAAAATTCTGGATATGAATGGTGGTGATGGTAACACAACATTATGAATGTTTAATACCACTGAACTGTACACTTAAAATGGCTAAGTTGGTAAACTTTATGTTATGTACATTTAATGCAATAAAAATTGGAAAAAATAGAACAGACATTAATATGCAATCAAAATATGGCTTAGATTTTACAAAGAGAAATGCACTTTTTTTTGGACAGCATAATGTTTTGATCTATCATGTTCTTATTAGTGAAATATCTATATATTCCTCACGTTCTGTATATTGCCAACATAGCATAGTACTTAAATACTAAGTACTAATCTTATGCCAACTGACCAAAGAACATACGACTATAAATGTCTTGAGTTATTTTTCAAGAGCAGGCTGTAAATTCATTCAAGCTTAATGGCAACTCTTTGGCGATTGTTTCTTTAGGATCATTGAGAAAATGTGCAAATATTGAATTTAAAATAAAAAGTAGGTGTTTGGGTTAAATTTGCTTAATTTTAGACTCATCACTTAAGCTTTGAAATACTTTGTCTGGAAATAAGAGGGAATACTTTTTACGGATTTTCAAAAATATAGTATCTTAGACTTTTTGGTTTGGAGTGTTTCTAACAACAGTAATTGGTTAAACTGTATATTTGTATACTCTTTGGCTTGATTATTTATGACTTCACTAGAGAATTTGTAACAAGGTTATGGTACATTCCCCCTTTCAGACTCATTATTTTATTAAATCATCTGAGCTCTCACATACTGTATTTTTTCTAAAATAAGTCAGCAGTTTGTTCCATTTTCATAATGAACTACAATTATCCTATATTAGAAACAGATTTTTACTTTCTGATGTCAGATTATTTTTTAAAAAATGATTCCCAACTGAACACAAGGGTATAATTTAATTTCTGCTGACATCATAAACTATGAGTTCAGCATAAGTAGTTCATGAATGACAGAAGAACAATTAAGTTAAATTATATCCTAAAGATTTATTCCAACAGAATAAAAGTTTTTAAAAAAGTGTCTTCTATTGAAATTCAAATAATGTACTTTCTTCATAAAGGGCAGTGAGGCAGAATATCCTCCCCAAAAAGTCATTATTTCATAAGTAAGATTTAGATAGTGTAAAAGATATTTGTTATAATGTGAAGAATTAATTTTCACATAATTAATATATGGTCATAGGTTCCATTTTAAGTATTTTAAATATACTGCTCTTTTCTTAATTTTTCTTTACTATTCAAAAGTCTTTGTAAAAATCACAAAATATATAGCATTCTTTTTCATTTTGTTAATTACAAATTGAAAAACACTGTAACGCTCATACTGAATAACTCTGACAGTATATGAACTTATGGTAAATTGTGCATAGATCATGTGAAATCAAGCAAGAAGTTAAATCACATTATCATGTTCTCAATGAAGGAAGTACCTTGACTTCCTTAAATATTATGTTAAAATATATTATTTTACAATTAGCAATGAGCACTTTTCCACAGGGATAACATGAAATTATGGATCTACTGACAATGATATTTTCTTTGTGTATAGTAATAAGCCATTGCAATGAATCAGCAACCTCATTGTGCTGATGCCTCCTAAACATCTTTTAATTTTACAATCTCCACTTTATTTCCATTTCCGCTCCTTTAGTTTGCTCCACAATAACTCTTTCCTTGTCAAATCTTATTTACTTTTCCCTTCAGTGTTGCCATTTGTCTTCCTAATGTGCTTATCAGGTCTATTTAAAATTCATCAATGGGTCTTCATCTCTTGTGTATAAATCCAAAACTTATAGTGTGTTATACAATATTATAAAAGATGTGTTTGTAACTTCTTCCCAGGTCTGGTCTTTCCTTAATCCATGGATGGGGAAAAAATACAAGCTAATAAATACAAGTTTGTCAATATTATGAGTCTTGATAGTTAACTAGTAGATGCTGAGTACCTTATACTCTCTTTATTTTCAGGCCTGAATATATCTTGGGCATTATAGGAATGCAGTGGCCAGATGAAACCAACATGCATTATATCCGTTTTTTAGGCTAAGGTAAAATTTTCAGATTGCCAAGCCCTTCCACAATTTATCACTCATCCTGCCTCTTAATTCTACATGATTATTTTAGAACTCTTTGGAATAAAATGATGAAGCAAACACCATTGTTTGTTTATAATCTACATACTCTAATTTCAAAATATTATGGTTTTAAGTACCCATGAGTTTTTATTTCCTTATCTCCTGGTGGATATTGTGGGAGAGTCATGCTGAGCACCAAGCAATACAGATAGGATATTGTTTATAGCATACAGAAATACAGTCTAATAGCCATGAGAATGTTGTTAGGAATATGCACCTTTCTACTTCCTTCATTTTATAATTAAAGTAGTGCCCACTCTCCTATTACAGGTACATCTTCCTATATATACCCTGAATCTCTACCTATCAGCATCACACTTTTGATCATTCTTTGTTCTCTATGATATTCAGTATGTTTTTTTTCATTCTATTCTATTCTCACTAGCATTTAAGTATACATGTAGTTCGTTTTTGTTTTTGTTTTTGTTTTTTTTTGAATGAAGACGTTGTCTTTACTTCTGCATGCCATGCTGGTTGTGGACATTTGTTTTATTTCTGCTTTAGAACCAAGTTAGTTAGATAGATTTTCCACACTCATTCTGTTTTTTCTTTTCCCTCTTACATCCATTCCTAAATCCAGTAAGTCTGGATATGCCTTACATCACACAGTGAACTATGCTCACTGAATCCAAACACTATTCTACTTCTAATTTGTTTGACTTTGCTAATTTGACAAGTTGGGAGAATGCATCATTCTTGAAATAGTATACACACACAAACACGTACACACAATGTGCTTCACAGTTTGTATTAATTTCTTACTGCCAACTCATACTCAAAATAGTCAAAATTGAGTTGATCATTGACATGGTCTGGATGTTTCTGTCCCTTGCCCCAAATTCATATGTTGAAATCCTAATACCCAGTGTGATGGTATTAAGAGGTAGGGCCCTTGGCAGATGCTTAGGTCATGAGGGGTGAGCCCTCATGAGTGGGATTAGTGCTTTAATGAAGAGACCCCAAAAACTCCTGCCCCCCTTCCACCATGGAAGGACATAGCCAGAAGTGGTATCTGCAGCCGGGAAGAGGACTCTCACCAGATCATGCTGGCATCCTAATTTTGGATTTCCAGCCTCCAGAACTGTCAGCAATAAATTTCTGCTGTTTATAAGCCATCCAGTTTATGGCATTTTGTTATAACTGCTCCAATGGACTAAAAGTTATCTTTCCATTACAAGTATGGCCTTCTGCCAGTTCCCTCCATTTCAGTCCTTTTTCAAGTTGTTCAGTGAAGTACCTAAACATGACAATTTATTCTTATCACACTCAGTCACCAAAATATTCATATCATGTAATAATTTATTACTTAAGTATGTTTATTTTTTTCTGTCAAGTCACCACTGCTTCTCTCCAAGTCACTGTCAACCCCTCTCTAGATTATGACAAGAGGCTTGTGATCATTGTCCTATAATTTATTTTTCATACCACAGACTCAATAATTTTAGTAAAAGTGGGGTGCCTGGGTGGCTCAGTTGGTTAAGCGACTGCCTTTGGCTCAGGTCATGATCTCAGGGTCCTGGGATCGAACCCCGCATCGGGCTCCCTGCTCGGCAGGAAGCCTGCTTCTCCCTCTCCCATTCCCCCTGCTTGTGTTCCCGCTCTCGCTGTCTCTCTCTCTGTCAAATAAATAAAAAAATAATAATAATAATTTTAGTAAAATTAACATATATCACTCCTTTAGTTAAAATCATGCAACCAATCAATCATAATAACAATTAACAATGATAAAATAATAATGAAAACATTCAAATATTTGTATATCAAGTATCATATAACAAGTACTAAGTGAATTGCATATATTAGCACATTTATTACTCAAAACATCCCTATGAAATATGTATTGTTGTAATTCTCTTTTTGTATTTATTTTGCCATTTTTGTGGTTCATTTATTCACTTGTTTATTTAAAGATAAAGAAATTGAGGCAAAGACACTTGCTGAACATCACACAGCTAATAAAAGCACTGGCCAGTGCAAGAGATAGAGCTCACGTGGCCTGTACTGTGTATTTATTTAGATCTCCCCTTCTGACACATGAACTTTAATGTTTAGCTCTAAATAATTTGAATTCCTTAAAGAAGTCTTTATCTTTTCACTTGCAGGTCTTATCTCTTCTACACTAAAAAACTCTTTACGTGGCTAATCTCCTATCACTCTTCAGTCTCTCTTTTAGGATCACTTCCAGAGACTTTTCTTACTCCCCAGATCAGGGTGGTCCCGCATCATGTGCATTTCCAGAGTGATCTCTACTACCTCTGTCACAACATTCCTGTGCTTATAATTGCCTATTTATTTGTTTATTTCTCTTACTGGCATATAAGTTTATTGAGGCCAAAAACCTTCTAGATTTGTTCATTGTTACACTTCTAGCCTTGGGTAGTATCTCTTCTGTGACAAGCACTGAATATATATTAGTTGAAAAAATAAGCTCTAAAGACTAAGTATACACTATCAAGCAAAGCTAAAACATTTACAAACCTGAATACAAGATCCTGGTTCTTCATTCCATATCTCATATTGAATATCAAGTAAAACTTTTTTATGTTCTGCCATAGATTTTATTTTATCATTTAAATGGTGGTTAGTAGTTTGGGGTACCAATCTGAGATTTGTGCTTCTCCCACTTACCTAAGTATCAGTTTGGTTGTGCTTTCTCTTGTAGGGTTATGAGAAAAACAGCTTGTTTAAAGTACAAAATAAAATGAGACTTCCTCACTTCCTCACATGTTTTTGCAAACAGATATATGTAACAAACTCTCTCTTAATATGAACTAGCAGTCCCTGGAAATGGTTAAATATGCAAATACTTGTAGCTATTCTGAATTTTAAAATATTATTTATATTATTTAAACATTGAACTGAAATGAACCACATTAAGAGTAGAGTGATTAGCCATGAAGAAAAAAAAGCAGAAGGGAGGCAATTTAGGAATGTGGTTCACCCATGGAGAGAAAAGTCATGCTGGGGAAATCACAGGGATGATTTTGAACGATTGGAGTGGAGATACTTGCCTCAGTTTTAAAAAAATATATATTTTTTAATAAAAATTTTATATGTTTAAGGTATACAACATTTATGTGTGTGTGTGTGTGTGTGTGTGTGTGTGTGTGTGTGTAGTGAAACAGTTACTACAGTTGAGTTAGTTAACATATCATCCCCTTGCTACGGTTACCGTTTTATGCGTAAGTATGATGAGAGCACCTGAAATCTACTCTCTTAGTAAACTTCCACTATTCAGAACAGGATTGTAAACTGAAGTCACCGTGCTGTGTATTAGTGCTCTAGACTTATTTATGCTAAATAACTGCAACTTTGCACCCTTTGGCCATGTCCCCATTTCCCCCATCCCTCTTGTCCTGGTAACCACCCTTTATACTCTACTTCTAGGTATATGACATTTTTAGATTCCACATAAAAGGGAGATCAGTTTTTTTCTTTCTGTGTCTGCCTAATTTTCCTTAGCATAATGTCTTCTAGGTTCTTCCTGTTTGATGTAAATGGTAGGATCTCCTTTTTTAAGACTAAATAATATTATACACACACACGCAGTATTATATATATAATATATTTAACATTATATATATATTTAATATTATATATAGTTTTATATATACATATATTTAATACATGCACACATATATACATATATTTAGGTTATTTCCATATCCTGGCAACTGTGAGTAATGCTCTAGTGAACATGGGAGCACAGATATCTCTTACAAGTGCTGATTTCATTTCCTTTGGGTGTACACGTGGAAGAGGTATCGCTAGATCACATGCCAGTTTTATTTTATTTATTTATTTATTTTTTGGAAGACCCTCCATACTATTTCTTATAGTGGCTGCACCAATTTGCCTTCCTACCAACAATTTTCAAAGGTTTTATTTTCCCCACATCCTCATCAACACTCATCTCTTGCCTTTTCTGAGACAGAGTTGAAAATTAAAACTGAGTCTTTCAGTCTGCAATCTCAATTTTCTAGCTAAACAAAATTGATTTTAGAAACAAAACTATAGGATATAATAGGCATAAATAGTATTTTTCTTTGCTATTAAAATGTCAATTAGCTTAAATGTTATATTATTTGCTTATTTGCTCTATGTGATGTCTCAATGTAAAGAGACTGAGAAACTACCTTTGCTCAAAGTTGGCTATGTATTTTAAGTTCAATTAAATTTTTTGGGTGGGGACTTGCAGGGGTGGCTCAGTTGGTTAGTGGTCTGCCTTCAGCTGAGGTCATGATCCTGGAGTCCTGGGATCAAGCCCCAAATCAGGCTCCCTGCTGAGCAGGGAGTCTGCTCCTCCCTCTGCCCCTCACCTCACTTGTGTTCTCTCTCTCTCGCTCTCTCTGTTTCTCTCTCAAAAAAATAAATAAAATCTTTTTTAAAAAGTTCAATTAAAAAACTTTTAAAAAGTCAGAATTCACCTAGGAAGTCTTTGTTGCTTAACATTTCTTTTGTGAGCTAGTTGAGTTTTGACTTGTATGTGTATGCATATTAATTATTGGAAAGACTTCTCTAATTTAAATGCTTCCAAAGAATTTTAAATTATACAGTTTCTATAAGGATTTACAGACTTCTATGGCCCACACCTTTCATTTGTGTGGATGGGTTGCTCAAAAGTTAAAAGTTCACAAGCCAGAGACTGTGTATGTTGAAGCAGGAACAGCGAATGTGAGTGTGGTTGCATAAGGTAAATGTATATTGGATAGGAAGAAATGTTTTAAATTTGGCCTGTGGACTTTTGAGTCTAAACTAATACAGATAAGCTTGTTCAGTGATAAAGAGAAGCATAATTTAAACATATGACACAAAGAAAAGAAACATGCATGAAATAATAAAGGCAAAACCATGATTTACTACAGAAATGATACACACTTCATCAATTTGCTAACCAAGGCTAACATTATTTCATATTTTGACCTAGATTGCTGTGGTCAGATGGATATGTTGTGGGTTAAGTATTTGTTGACATTTAAGAAACATATTTCTCGTATTATTCAATTTTAGAATGCAGAATTCAATGTGGTGATCACAGAAACTATTTTTCATAAACTCCTAAACGCTATCACTTTTATCTGCAAACACTTCATGAGTTCCAATATAATATTGTAGTAGAAGAGGAACGATAAAGCTTTTCAAAAACTGGAAATTCTTGTGTGAACAGAATCCTTTATCTCTGCTTAGTCTACAGGGAAGTGTTACAATGATGAATGACTTTCAATTCCCCTACTTTCTTCTCCTTAGCATTACAAATTTTCATTCCGTACCCAACTCTCCTGTCTGACATATTCTCCTTCTCAGATTGAAAAGTCCCATAATGGGAGTATTTAAACCTTCCTGTCAGTAGTAAATCAGAGTGGGTTTAGTCTGTTTATAATTTCTGTCATTTTCTAGTTTGTATAGTACATTAATGTAACCAACATTCTGACAAATAATGTTCATATCATCATTAAAAGTTGCCTCACAGTAAATGACGAATATCTCATCATAAACATGGAAAATTGCCTTTTGTAAGCCATCAAGGACTAAAGTCTAAGAATCTAAAATTCTTAATTTCACTCCCTGAGCTTTAATTTAAATTTGGAGTGGCTGTCTTTGAGCCAGTGGTATAACAAATCCCAGACAAGGCAGATTTGTTTTGCTAAGCTAAAACATAAAAATTAAAGTAATATATATGTCAAATACAATGAATTTATCCACATTAAAACATAGATGTCACAAATTTTGTCCTTCCTTCAATTTCACATAAAAATCAAATAATGAGGGTGAATAGGTATGTCTTTCCTTGCTTTAAAACAAACAAATAAAAACTGAAGATAATGATTTAAAAAGGCATAGATAAAACTTTTATCTTACTATACATCTTATTATGTATATAATAATTTCTCAATTTTCAGCTGCTTCCTCCAAAATCAATGAAGTAAATTTATTTAGTCAGTGGAGAGCCTAAAAAGCAAGAGTTCTGCTTGGTGTAATGACAACAGAATGCATATCTCAAGAAGTAGTCCTGTGTATTTCCCTTTTGGAAAATAGCTTGCATAGAAATGAAGAGACTCACAGTTCTTAAGTGCACAGTTTCCTCCGTGAGAAACAAGATTAGATATCCCAAATATCCTACTTGATACCTGTACTCTGGGAGAAAGGAACCATGGACAACTAGTTCAAGTGATCCATTTAAGGTAGTGGTAGTGAATCTTTAGCAGGAATATCAAATGAAATTTCCTGCAGAGTGGTGGGTTTGGCTTATAGAAACAGAAAATGCTGAGAAAAATACATATGCACATGTGATGAATAAATTCTCATGTATTAGCAAAAGTGTGCAGAAACCCTGTTCCTACAGTTCAAGATTATGTCACCTTCATGGCTTATGCCTGGTCTGAGCAGAATTTCCTTCGGCCAATAACTTCTTTCCTCTCCACATTTCAGCTGAAATAATTTGAAAGCAAGGGCATGTAGAATATTCAGGAAGAAAACAGATGATTTTGGAACAGGACCTTATGTAGGTGTGCAACAAAGCAGTCATACAAAAACAGGAAGATGGGAATTGGGACACAAGTTTTCCTTTATATTTGGACCAGAGTAATAAAATACAGAAGACATATAATAACTCTGGTGCTCAACAAATGCAAGTTATATTGTGGGTGCTCTAGTGATACAGGCCTTTTCCTCAGATATCACTGTTCCAGAACAGAGAGCCAAGAGTAGCCTTTCCTACACTGCCAAATGGCCAGCTAAACAGTGCCATAGAATGTAACATGACCCCTTGTCTTGATCATTGTGACAGCAGCAGAAGGTAGAGAAGAATGTTAACCTTTCTTTGCAGGTGGCGAGAGTCTCTGGGATGAGATTTATCAGACCAAGAGCTGGATGTTCTTTTGTGCAGATTGATTAATGTAGTTGCAACCACAGCCTGCCCTAAGGTGTTAGGCTTGTGTTTGTTGTTCTACTTATAGCATAGGAAAGTAGATTTCCAAAAAAAAAAGAAAGAAAAAATTGACTTTAATAGTTTGGAAATGGGCATTTATAAATAAGAAAGTTTCAGTTTGTAAAGGAAGGACTCACAGTGGGGGAGCAGTGTTTCAGAGGCATATATAATTAATAGTAAATGGATGAGTTTTAAAATTGAATAATATAAATATTCACATAATAATTTCATATAAGTTTTCTGTTTTCTCCAAAGAAGTTTTTATTTATTACTACACATTTATAAACTGAACAGATGCTAAGGCTCTGGCACTGACATTAACCCTGGGAAATTACTTACTGCCCATACCCTTGTTGCTTTCCTCACTGTAAATGCAGATCATACTTCCCTTCCTGTGTTTGACGGGAGGATTAAGTGTGTTAGTGCATGTAAGCTATTCAGTAAATGTTAGTAATTATTATAATTAATATTACTGTGGTTAATAGCTTTTTGTAAAAATTTTAATGTCCACAAAGTGCTCAGTTTTGAGCATTATTATATAAATACAAACAAAATAAAAGACAATAGCCTGTATGTATATCATCATATTATTTTAATTATTTAAAATATGCAATGTTAGTGAAATATCTACATGTTAACAATAACCACTTGAGCTATGTGAGTTTAGATCAAATTACAAACTTTTACATATGGTAATTTCTATGTTCCTTTGTGCTTCTATAATCTTGTAAAAATACTAAAAATTATTTAAGCACTTTTAAAAATTAAAGTAATATATATGTCAAATACAATGAATTTATCCACATTAAAAGTATAAAATATGTACTTGCAGAAGATAGGGCAAAGTGTCAGTCTTTTAAACACAAGTAAAGACCTCATATAATTGCCTTAAAAATCACAATATCCTCAAGTATTAAATAGACAAACATAAAGATAAATTCCACATAGAAAATATAACTAGGTAGAACTGGGTATTTACCCAAAGAATACAAAAACACGAATTCAAAGGAATACCGGCACCCTGATATTTATAGCAGCATTTTCTACAGCAACCAAATATGGGAATAGCCCAAGTGTCTATCAGCTGATGAATGGGTGAAGAAAAAG
>NW_027397116.1:16673727-16755642 GCF_003265705.2 Callorhinus ursinus
GAACTAGAGAGTATTATGCTAAGCAAAATAAGTCAGAGAAAGACAAATACTATATGATTTCACTTGTATGTGGAATTTAAGAAACAAAACAAATAAGCAACAGGGGGAAAAAAGAGAGAGAGAGAGGTAAACCAAGAAACAGACTCTTAACTATGGAGAACAAACTGATGGTTACCACAGGGTAGATGGGTGGGGAATGGGTGAAATAGGTGGTGGGGATTAAGGAGGGTACTTGCTGTGATGAATCCAGGTGTTGTATGGAATGTTGAATCCCAGTTGAATCCCGGAAACTAATATTATACTGTATGTTAACTAACTGGAATTTAAATAAAAACTTTAAAAAAAAGAAAATATAACTCATCCCTAAACATTTAGGCAATCACCCTTAATAATAACAATATTTTATTTCAATATATTGATAAAAAAGATTGCTTTTCAAGTGCTTATGCTTTGACATGGTTTTACACTATTGTGTCTCTGTTAGACATATGTTCCATATGCATTACTCATATATAGGTTTCTGTGGTTTTATGCATAATCTTTTATCAACCCTATTTTACAGCTGTGGAAACTGAAGCATAGAGATATTTAAATATCTTCCTAATGCCACATAAATAATAATTTATATTGTATAAAGTATGTATATATGTATTATGTATATATTATACACATATATGGTATATATTCTTTGCATATAATACAGTATAGAATGAAGGTAAAGATGGGCAAATATTTTCTGTAAAGGGCCAGATGATAAATAGTTTACTCTTTGAATACCATCTAGTGTCAACTACTCAGCTCTGCCATTATCAGGAAGGCGGTCATAGACAATACCTACAGACATGACTTTCTTTTGTAAAAGCTCTATTTACAAAACCAAGTGGCACACTGATTTGGCACATGGACCATAGTTTGTTGGCAATCTACAGCATAATGTGTGTATAGTGATAAAAGGTTTAAACAGAGGAGTAACTGAAGTCGCCTAGGGAGCCAGTTGAATACATCCCCACTAACGGATACTGAGATCTGAGGAAGGAATAGGAATTGCCAGTGTGTTGAGGGAGGAGCATTTCAGGCACAGGGAATGGGAAATGCAATGAATATGCTGCTGCAGAGCATCTTGTTTTGAAAAATTGGAAGAGCACTAATGTGACTGGAGTTCAAGGCAAGAGATAGAGGCGAGGAAAAATCTATGCAGAGCACTATATAAACCACACTGAAGAATTCTTAAAGTTGTATTAAAAACCATGAAGTCACTTCAGTGGTTTTCGTTCTTGTAAATGAGGGTGTCTTCGAATGGTTTTCTGGAAACACACACAAAGATGGAAGGTTGTAAGCAGTAAGTTTATTGGGTGTGCTCTCTAGGGATACCATATAAGAAAAGAAAGGCAGGTTTGAGCAGAGAGAGAAGGTGGCCTACCATACAATTCCAGCTGAGGTCACAACCTGTTTTATAGGAAACTTTGAGATGATCCTTCAGAGTTGCCCCAAATTGTGACAAGAGGTAAGGGCCCTTGAGATTTGTATCATTCATATCATATTTGTATCATATTCACATCATTCATATCATATTCATATCATTTGTATAATATCATATCAAGCCACTGGCCGGGGCTTGCCCCCTGGTAAAGGTGGGGCGGCCAACATTGGTGAAGCACTTCAATTAGACCTACAGTAATTTCTTTTGAGAGGTTCAGCATCTATTCCCAACGACTGGAGAATATCTTCTAGCTATTTCACAATAGGAGAAGGGATTTGGGAGGATCACCTCAGACTAGACTGGGTTAGTGTTTTGATGAGATTATTCTGGCTGTGGTGTAGAAAATGTATTGGTAACGATCAAATGCAAAGGGAGAAAGACCAGATAGGAGTAAATACAGTGGCTCAGGTCAAAATCAATTAAAAATTGAATGAGAACAATGGTGATAATGGACATAGAGAGTAACTATTAGTATGAGATATTATTGGGGAGGTCCAATTGATGAGTTTAGGAATATCTTGAGTATGGAGCATGAAGGAGATGATGAGTCAAGGACAAGTTGTGGTTTCTCATCTGCAGAATGTTGGAAGGACTGGGCTATTTCTAAATATTTCGAATATTGGAAGAGAGGCAGGTTTGGTTGAAAAGCATGAAAAAATTTGGAACATGCTGAGATTGAGCTTACTGTTGTATGTTCAAGGGATAGGTATGAGTAATGCATAGGATTTTGTGTTTTAGAGTTTGAGGGTAAAGATAAAATGTAGAATTCATTGGTTTAATCCATGCTTACTATAGTTGTATATGTGAATGTGGTAGCCTATGTGAATTATATAGATAAGAAAAAAAGTAAACTTTGGAAGATGTCTTCAGGAACAACAATATTTAACAACCCAGTAGAAGATATAAGAACAAACCAGGAGATTTGTAGTTTAATGGAAGTAAATTCAGGAGAGCTTTTTTTTTCCCCAGTGAGAGAGAGTGAGTGTCAGGGGCGGGGCAGAGGGAGAGGAAGAGAGAGAATCTTAAGCAGGATCCATGCTTGACGTGGAGCCCGACAAGGGGCTCCATCTCACAATCCCGAGATCATGACCCTGGGATCATGATCTGAGCTGAAATCAAGAGTCAGACGCTTAACAGACTGAGCTACCTAGCAGCCCCAAGAGTATTTTAAAAAAATAAATAGTCAGTAGTGTTGATTACTACAAGTTAATACTGAGACCCACATCAACTAAGGTAAGACAGAGATATTTCAGGTGGATTTGACAACAGATTTATAATACAGTTCGGAAAGGACTGAAGAATTGAAAAGTATATGAAAATCTAACAGATGAAGGCCAAAACAGAACAAAACAACAAAAAACAACCTTCAAAAACTGTTTCAGGAATTTGATTCTGATGCAAAAGGAAAAATATCATATGTATTGTAAGTATAAAACAAAACATTTTTGTAAATTAAGTGTATTCACTAACCAGAACAAGAATCAAAACACTACCAGCAGATGAGAAACGTCCTTTTCTAATGTCCAATCTCTGCTCTTACTGATAATCATTATCCTGATTTCTAAAAGCACAGGTTAGTTTTGATTATGTTTGTACCTTATATGAATGGAATCAAATAGTACATACTTTTGTATCTGACTTTTAATAAATTGGCATTATATTTGTGAGAAATGTTCATATGGTGACATGTAGTTGTAAATTATTCAACCCTGGTGCTTTATAGTATTCCACAATATGTTTATCCATTTTACTGTTGATGGGCATTTGGTAGTTTGCAGTTTGGGGCTATTACAAAAATTACTGCAAGTGATAAGCTAACACAAATCTTTAAGTGAACATATAAGCCTGTCAATTGGGTATATAATAATCCAGGATGGAATTCCTGTGCTGTAAGTTATACCAATGTTCAACTTTAGTAGATGTGGCCAGTTTTGCACAGTGGTTTTATAAATTCACTCTCCTACCAGGACTGCATGAGTTTCATGTGTTTCCTATTTTTATTAATACTCAGTAGTTTCTTTTGTCAGTGTTGAGTGGAGTGAAATTGCATTGTGCTAGTTCATTTTTTGGAAAGGCACCTAATCACATTTATTCACCATTTGGATATCATTTTGTTGTGGGTTTTTTGACATGTTCCCCCTCGCCCCCATATTTCTATGGAGCTTTCTGTCTTTTTCTTATTTATTTGTAGAAATTTACTATATTTTTGAGATATAAGTACTTTGTTGAATAAACGTGCTAGGGATTTCTTCTTTCACCATTTGAGTTGCATTTTTTTCTAAGTGATGAACTAAAATCCTTTAATATAATTTAATTTGTCGTATTTTTATCATACGACTAGCACTTGTGTGTCCTTTTGATATTATATATTCCAAAGTCAAAAGGATATTTTCTTATGTATTCTACTAAAAGCTATATTTTTACCTTTCAATTTGGGATCTGAAATCCATCTGAAATTATTTGTGTAATCTAGGGGCAATATACTTTTCCCCCGTATTTAGCCAGTTGATTCAGTACCATTTAGAAGAACATTATTCCCTACTCCTACCCTCCACTCCCCTACTCTTGACCCTGTACCACTGTGTTGCATTTGTCACCAATTAGGTAAGATATATGTGTGACACCACCTTTGCACTCTCTTTTGTCTTTCTTTGGTCAGTACTGTTACTTTGTAATAGGTCTTGGTGTTTGATACTGTAAGTTCTCTAGCTGTATTCTCTCTCTCTTTCTCCCTCTCTCTCTTTCTGTCTTTTCAGGATTGTTTTCCTTATATCAGCTCTTTTCAGTCTCTCATAAATTTTAGATTCAACTTACCATTTTTGGTAAAAAGAAATACTTAGATTTGGATTTGGATTATATTGAAATTATAGATGACTTCAAAGAAAAATAAAGTTTTCCAACCACAAACTTGTATGTCACATTTAATGTTTAAGAGTTTTTAGTGTAGAGATCTTACATATTATTTGCTAATATTATTTCTAGACTTTGATGTTTTTTCATCCTCTATAAATAGTAACATTTTAAGATATTTTGTTTATTAATAGTATTTATAAATATACTTATTTTTTTTCTATTGGTTTTATATCCAGTGGCATTGCTAAGTCACATATTTATTCTGTTAAGTTTCACTGTAGGTTCTTTTTTTTTAGGTATCTAATTATATTGTTATAATTATTGTTATACTATGACATCCATTTTTTCTCTTGGCTTGTTATATTAGCTAGAGATTCCATTGCAGTTTTAAATAGAAGGGGTCATAGTGGGCATCCTTGCTTTATTTCCTATTTTAGTTTTCCTATTTTAGAACATTCTCAATAATTTAGCATATCACCATTAGGTAAAAAAATTACAGTAGGTTTTTATACATAGGCTTAATTAGATGAAGAAAGCTCTCATCTATTTCTAGTATGGTTAGATTTTTTTAAATTATTATTTGGATGTTGTATTTAGCCAAATTTATTTTCTGCATCTATCAAGATAATTGTTTTATCTTTATTTTTTTGTTGTTGTTAATGTGGAGAATCAAGTTAAGTGATTTTCAAGCTTTAAACAAATAATGTATAACTAGAATTAACCTCTCTCTCTCTCTCTCTCTCTCTCTCTCTGTCTGTCTCTCTCTCTCTCTCTCTATATATATATATATAATATTTGGTGCTATTTCTTGAAGTACTCTTGGTCTATGGTCATAAGAGAAATTTTCATTGAAAGTTTATTTCTAGCTCATGCAGTATCTGATAAGGATTGGTAGGAACATCATGTTCTCAGTGAATTGGAAATCTAGGCTCCTCCCCAAGATTATATCCCCATTTAAACACATGGATTATAATGTCAGTATGGCAGGGTAAGAGTGAAATTGAGGAGGCACCACTGTTTTTAGCTCCCTGAAACCAGAAGTGACATATTTCAATTATAGCAAGGTCTGTGGCCAGAACGAGTTACAATATCCAACCCGCTTGCAAAGAAAGGTTGAAAATATAAAAGAGTACCTATTGCTTACTGAGCATTGTCGTTGCCTCAACTGTTAGCATTATATTAAAAGAATATTTTCCCTACTCCCACTCTCCTAGATTCATTTTCCGCCTCCCTATATTAGCTCCAACTTCTGGTCAAAACTGTTTTAAGATATGTCACCAGTATTACTGAGTTTTCTTAACATTCACATTTAAACTTTCGTCTGTTGGGACATCAGTTGCTTTAGCTAGCATACTTGAACTCATTTTAAGTGGCTAGATGTTTATAGTGACATCTTTACAGTGACTTTCAATACATATTTATTTAGTTAATGACTAAAACACTGGATGAATCTTGAGTTGAGATTCCCTATTTAACATGTTTCCCCTACACTCTATACTTTAAAATCATTTTTTCTTGGCTATACTAAAAATGCCACATAAACCCCTTTTATTTTTAAAAGGATCTTATAAACTTAAAGATAAATGTAAGAAAATATTATCCTCAATCAATGCATTGTAATGCAGTGTAATGCTTTGATTTCAAGAAAATCATATTATCAACAAATTATTAGGGCCATGAAATCCTAACAACCTCTTTATTTAATCCTCAGCATTATTATTTTTTACTTCATTGGAATTATATTTGGAGGATTTGACTTCTTTCTGTTAATCCCACTTAGTAATATATTGGCTTCTTTAATATGAGTCTGTACCGTTAAAATAATCTGTTAAATTTAGTGAGCTTGTTGAAGTCAAATTTTCAATGCTTTTGTAAACCATACTTTCACAAGGAAAATATTCCTCTTGCATTTATATAATTGTTAACATATGACTTAGATTAATTTATAGTATTCCATGATGGGAAGTAGCAACAAATAAACAAGCCAGAGAATGAGAATGTGTAACTGCCTTGCTTAAATAAATGGAATCTATTCTTTAAAAAAAAATGTCATTGCAGAAATGAGCTTTTAAAGGATAGCCATTCGGCCCTTTCTTTTTGTCTCTCACATGCATGCTTTAGATCTTTATTCAACATTTTTTAAATGCTGGGCACTCTGCTAAACATGAGAATCCACCCCCCCCAAAAAGATAATCTCTGCCCATAAGCAGGAAATAGTCTAGGAGGAAAAATTAGGCTTGGTCACAGAGACACTAATTTAAAGCTGTTATAAATTCTGCACTAGAGATACAGAAAGCCCATTAGAATAAGAGCTTAAGAGACCCAAAAGGATAAATGAAGAAACGCATTTCCTTTATGACTTGGTTGCATTTTAAAGTTGCATTTTTACTTTTCTGCATTCAGTGTCTTTATGAACTTTTCTATCACTTCAAAGAACTTGAAGTTTCGGGGCAATCTTAGAGTCACTTTGAAATTCCTCCCATGTATTCAGCTTTTATTGCTAGTGTCTGCCACTAGGTGATTAATGATTGTTCATTAAGTATAGTTACTATGGCCAGACTTTCCATGCATAAACAAGAAAGGGGGAAACAGGAATATTACTGTTTAAAATTTTCATTGATTCCTTTTTATAAATTAAAACATATGCATTTTATATGTGACATAAATTTTTCAGCTTAAGTTCTATATACACTATGTAAAATGTATATTATAAATGTTAAAAAGTAGCAAAAATTCTCAGAACAAATTATGTACCTGTTACTAATTTACACTGGGATCAATTATTTATGTATTCAGTTGTGTCTTTAATCATCAGGCTTCCCCACAATATCTTTTATTTGTTTTGTTTTATTTCTGTTCTTTTTCAATGGTTATCATCATTCAACAACATTCATCAATCAATAACATTCATTCATTAAACATTTTACAAGTAATATAGTATGTACAAGACTGTATATTCTTTGTGTTTGAACCTCTTTATTACTTGGTATTTATATTCTTCCAGGAAATCTTATTTTGGTACTTGTTGAATTGTTAAACTCTTCTTCTCTGAGCTTCCTGCTTACAGACAAATAATTCAAATTAGTTTGTGTCCCATTACTTCTTAACTCCCTAAACTGATGCTGTTTCCTTACCTCTTTTTCAGTGGCCTGAATTGGCAGACTTTGAACCTTGATGTGTGTTAAAATTATTTGGGATACTTCATAAGATCCAGACTACTGGAACCTATCTTCCAAATTTTCATTTACTGAAGATGAGTGTGGACCCAGGAGCATGATAGAGTACTGGTGATTTCAATGCATAGGATTTGCATGATACAGACCATCCTGAAAGAAAAATGAGGATAAGTTAAGAATAGTTATGTGTGAATTTATTAGTAGTTAAGCATATTATTTTAAGCTTACTTTAAGATTCATATAAAGTACTAATATTATGGTAGACAAAATAATGGCCTTCTCAATGAGGCCCACATCCTGTTCCCCCTGAATATGGTAGTTTAGATGGAAAGGAGGAATTAAGGTTGCTCATCAGCCACCTTTAAAATAGGATGATTATTCTGGATTATCCAGGTGAATCCAGTGTTTCACAAAGGAGGAGGGAGGCAGATTAGAAGAGTCCAAAGAAATTTTAACTACTGAAGGATTGTCAGAGAAATACAACATTGGCCACTTTGAAGATGTGAGAAGGGGACCATAAGCCAGGGAATGTGGGCAGTCTCTAAAAGCTGGAAAAGGCAGGGAAACAAATTCTCCCCTAAAGCCTCCATAAGGAATGCCGCCCTGTCAAACGACTTGATTTTAATTCAGTGAGACGTGTTGGACTTCTAACCTAGAGAAGTGTAAGATAATAAATTTGAGTTAAACCCCTAAATTTGTGGTAATTTATTATAGTAGCAATAGAAAACTGATGCAAATACATGGCAAGGTGGTTTTTTTGTTGTTGTAGTTTTTGTTTGTTGTTTGTTTTTGAGAAATCAATAAGAAGACATGAAAAGTAATAATTTCCTTCCCAGTGCTTCCCTATTTCTGGTTCTACTCCTAGAAGTAACTCTTTTTAATCAGTTGTGGGTTTTTGTGTTTTTTTGTTGTTGTTTATTTGTGTTTTTGTTTTGTTCTTTTTTTTTAGTTTTACTGGTGTTCATTTTCAAAGATTTAAATATTATCCTTATGCTTCTATTTCCTGGTTTTTCTAACTGAGGTAATAATTATCCATCTTTCTCTGAAAATTATAAGGTTCAAAAGATAGGTACTTGTCTCCACTTCCCATTATCTCTCTTCTTCTGAGAAACCAAAAGCTTTATAGTATATTTCTTGTTGATTTACGTGTCGTGTCACATTAAATTCAATAAATATCACTAATCACTTCTATTTGAGATAAATGTGTTAGTATCTTAATTTAATATGCCACCTTTTTTCCACCCTTCCCACTGCAACCTTCTGTCAGATTTAACATATTTATAATATCTTAGTTGTTAGCATTTTTTTCATTTTGCAGACCTGTAATAACTTTATGCTCCATAGATAGATAAACTGTAAACATTAACCATAGAATTATCAGAATTTACATGTCAAGAGCATCTAAACATTTTCCTTATGGATAAACCAGTTCCTTCATTTTCTAATTTGTATTTTCCCCTAATTACTTAATATTAGTTTTAAATCAGCATTACATGCTCTGAAGAGTTTGGAGTTTGAAATATACATTATAATGATATATTTCACATCTGATATTATACAGATTTATGTAGATATGCCATATATGATAAAAATAGCACATCATGTAAGAGGGTAAATGGAGATACACTTTACAAGATATTTATTTCAAATTACAAGTACAAAATTAACTCTGAATAGACTATAATAAATTAAAGATGCATATCATTACACCTAATAGGGAAAAAAATGATGCAAAAGGATTAGCTAAATTGCCAATAGAGGAAATAGAATAATAAAGAATATAAATTTAAAACAATGTAGACACGAGAAGGAGATACAGAAAAAAAAAATGGTGGGACAAGTAGAAGGGAAATAGCAAAACGTTAAACTGACCTCCAAATCTATCAACAATTATATTAAATATGAATGATTAAGTGAGGTTTTAGATATTCCAAATATAGATATATTTCATTATAAAATATTATATCACCCCTGATCTCTTCTGAAAGTCTTTAAGCTTTGGAAATGTGTCAAAGTCACAGTGGTGTATACAAGTTGCCAACAGTTCTAACTTCATCTTTGAAGCCTGAATTTTATCATTGGAAACACATATTACCAATTTCCTTGAACTGACAGATTTAATTCATTCATTTTTAAGAAAATATCTGCCAGATACTCAAGCCAGAATCACCATAGTTTGGCTGTCACGGATTCTTCCAAGCAAAATATATTCCATGAAAAAGCAGCTAGCTTTCATACTTCAAAGAAATGTACAAGTACTTTTTTTTTCAAGACATTCATCATACCCCGTATGTATCAAAAGAGCTTTACCTATTTCTCACTTTATCACACAGAATATTAAAAAGGGGTATATTCAAAGGCTGGGATTTAATAATTTTAACAATTTTATTGCTTCATCAAGGACATTCCTAAGTAAAATGGGCTTTTTCCCCCCTGCAAATTTATGAGAGTGGATGATGCAATGATTACTATATTACATTTTGGTGATAATTCTTTGATTCATGATGAGATACCAAAAATTTTACTTACCATAACTTTTGCATTATTAATATAAATGTCAACACATTGAAAAGGCCAATACTGTCATTATCATGAATACGATCTTGATTTGATTACACGCTCAAAAAGTTCATTATATATACATATACAATATACATACACATATATATGTCAAAGATTCAGCAGAAGCAAAACTAAAAACAACAGGTCAATAAAATAGTAATTAGGAAGAGTTTACTGTGCACATAAAAACAGTGTGTAACTTGGGAGATCTAAACCATCAGTGGAATGAGACTCCCGTATATTGTTCCAAGACAGCATACAGTAAAAATACAGAGGCTGTTTATTTTTTATAATGATTGGTTATAACATTAAAGTTTTTCTAGTGATAGGTGATTTAGTTATTTGGTTAAAAGTGCTTACATGATGCCATTTTTGGGGAACAGCTTGCTTTGTTTATAATTTTTAGAAGCATTTACAAGAAGCAACCCAGTTAAGTTTTACTTATTTTGCAGAATAGACTAAATTAATTTTTGCTTATGTGGCATAATAGGTTTTGTCTGCTCAGGAAATTTTTAAGCCTGCTCTTCATTTTATATCTAATTTTAACATATAATAAATATGAACTATATATTTTATATATAATATACATATGTGTGTATGTGTGTGTTTATATATATATATAAATATATATATATATAATTTCTATGGGGGGACAAATATAAACAATTCTGGTTAAAGAGTATACAGGAGTTTTTTGTACGATTTTTGTATCTTTCTGAAGACTTGAAATTATGTCAAAATTAAAAACTGACACAGTTAATAAAATAGCACAAAGTGCCAGATTGCCAAATCAGATACACGAGAATCGGAAATCTTAGCAATTCCAAGTATTCCAATAATTTTCTGTATATGAATAATCGCAAGGGACAGGGAAAGCGCAGAATTCAAGATTTCATTGCCACTTCCCAGATAATTTCTTGCCATGTTTGAATGGTTTTTGGCCCATATTTAACATATGAAGTTGCTGAGTGGCCATGCAGTACTTACTCGCACAAAAGGAATCTATCTCAGGGATAAGACACCTTCATTTTTTTTTTTTTTTTACTCCAATAATCACATAGCTTACATAAAAATTTCGGGGAGTCATATCCCATAAATCCATAGATACTAGATTGGTTTAACATAATCTAACCTAGGCAGACGAGATAAAGATTCTCTACTAGTAAATAACATTAATGTTTTCCAGGAGATATATCATTAGAATCTTATAAGGGGATTTGACTAGATCATCTTTCTTCTTTTACCTGGCCATTCCTGATAAAGGAAGAAAATGGATTGCAGGGCTATTCCTAATTCTTTTGTTCCCAACTAGAAGGTAAATGGGGGTAATTCTAACATATCTTTACAAATAGGTAATTCCATACTAATGAAACTGATCATGATTAGGGATATTAATGGAAACCTTCCTAACTGATTTTATGAAAGATAATTCTGAATAATATTAGCTATATTTTAGGCTTAGGTATAAACATGTTTCCTTTGAAATGCATTTGTTCATGAGGATCACTTTGTCCCTGATATTCAATTAATTATTTTTTTTACCAGAATAAGTTTAGCAACTTAAATAAATTGAAGCCTTTACATTTTTAGTAGACCATAAGACAAAATAAGTTGATGAGAAACTAATTCACTCTCTTGAGTTTAAAATTGTAAAGGAAATCTTTCAAAAAGTGGATCACTGTGTCAAGTGCTACAGTGAAGTAAGCTGAGAACTAAGAAATGGCTATTGAATCCAGCAACATATTGCTGATTTATACAAAACAGTTTCAGTGGTCTCTGGGGAAAAATACAGATTACTATGGATCCAAAGGTGAATGTCATCAGAGAAAGTCAAAACCTTTAGTTTAGTAAAGCCTTTAGAAGTGTTTTGCTATAAGGAGAATCAGAACAGTAAAAGGAAGAACATATGGATTCATATAATTGATTTTAAAATGAGAAATACAATACTGTATTTCTATTCTGATAAGGATGATCCCGTAGACAAACAAAAATTTTATAATCTAAGAAAGAGTGGAATTAGTGGGAGGATCATAATATTTGGGTAGGTCAAGGAATATGTTCTAGTACAGAAATGAAGGAGGAGAGAGTGTAGCAGAAATAATTCATCCATTGTAACTGGAGGGAAAACAAAATATGGAGGTAGAGCTTTATGGGAAATTTTTATGATAAAATGATCCTGCTTATACCTACTGATAGCTTTCCCCCCAACCCTGCACCCAGCAAAATAGAAACAAAGATTATTAACTTAGAGTCAGGACTGGGGGTTGTGAGGTCTGAAGGAAGAGAAGGGTGAATAGAGTAAGTATAAGAGAAAATTGCTCAGCGAAATGTAGGATAGTTGGGTAGTTCTCTGACCAACAGGAAGTTCGTGGTTATAAATAATAATTGAAATGATGCAGCATGGTTGGCATGTCTCAGCAGCTGAAGCACAATGACCTTGCCTATTTCATTTCTGTGTATTCAGGATCTATCATGGATCCCGGCACATGGTTAACACTAAATATTTTTGGAATGAAATAAATATATTTACTATATTGATAGATGCTGATAGAAATTTTTAAAATACATTCTAATTAAAAGAAACGGAAAAAATTCAAATAAACTAAAAATGGAAGGAATTTTTCTCAATATTATAGAGTATTTATTCAAAGTAAAGAGCAAAATTCATACAAAATGCCAAAACTCTTATTTTTAAAATGTGGCTCCTAATTATTTGACAGTCACCTCATCAAGAGGTGGAGTCTGTCTTCCTTACTGTGAGTGAACTTTTGATCGTTATAAATAGAGTACTTTGGAAATGATATGAACTGTCTTTCATGGCTAGGTCATGAAAGCTAGTAAAGTTTCTGCCTTGCTCTCTGGAATATTCACTCTTGAAGCCTCCAGGTGACAAGTAAGCAATCTTCATGTTTTGAGGATGCCATGCCTAGAGGAAACCCAAACTAGCCTATGCTGAGACCGCATGGAGAGGCTATAAGACAGGAGTTAGCTAGCCAGCCTCCAGCTAAGTGCTTCCTAGCCCCCACCACTCCGGATCCTGACAGCCTGCAATTGCCTGCAAACACATTGGAGACCTAAGTGAGAAACACCTAGTCAAGGCCTTCTTGAAATCTCTGGCCCATAGAAATTGTGAGAAGTAATAAAATTATTTCTTTATAATTTAACCACTAAGTTTTAGAGTGATTGGTTATGGAGCCATAATTAAACAGGACATTATATAAGACAGTGTTTTTTAAACCTATTGGACACTGTTCTCTCATTTAAAAATCAGAAAAGGTGATTATATATAAATATGTAAGTACGTTTATTTACATATGTATATGTATATATGTATATATATGGGAGTGAGAGCTGGAGTGATTGGAAATAAACATAGCATTGCTTTCAGAAGTTATGGCATTTTTACATAGAAAACCTAAAAAATCAACCAGGAAGAAAACTATTCAAACTAAAAGGAAACTAGTAATGTGACCAGATACAAGAAACTAGATAAATGCATTTAAATCAGTTTCACTTTTCATAACTGAAAAACCTCATGACAAATATGAGGAAAAAAATGCCTTTTTAAAATAATACAATTGATGAGGATGCCTGGGTGGCACAATCTGTTAAGCCTCTGACTCTTGGTTTCAGCTGAGGTCATGATCTCAGGGTCATGGGATTGAACCCCCGGTCAGGCTCCATGCTCAGCGCAGAGTCTGCTTGGGATTCTCTCCCCCTCTCCTTCCTGTGCCCCTCCTCCACTCACACATGCTCAGGTGCATGCACACGCTCTCTCTCTAATAAATACATAAATCCTTACAAAAATAAAAAATAAAAAAATATAATTAACAGAATACTTAGGAATAAATAAAAAACAAATATCTAGAAATTGTATTATGACAATGCTAGGATATTAGTGAAGACATAAAATAGAATCTAAATCAATGGAGAAAAAAAATCTTCCTAAGTGTTAAACTCTGGAATTCTGAAGATTTCTATTCTTAACATATTAATATGTCACAGTTAATGTATTTTTTCAATATAAATTGATAAAGTGTTACTAGAATTTACTTGGGTGAATAAACAGAAGAAAATACATCAGAACTTTTTTTTTTTTAGTAATAGAATATGGATAGGCTTTTCTAACAAAATTCAGTCCTTGATGCTATAAATTAAGAAATGATAAATACATCTTATCTTTATTAGGTCCTAATCCTATGAAAGTTATAATTCTTTTTTGTTTAAATGCATTTTTCAATAAGCAGTGGGATTAAATGTCAATTTGTTGAATGCCATCAAAACACATAACATTTCACTGAAAAGTCATATAAATAATGTTCAAGTACGTAGCAAAGCTTTCAGAATTTTAGAATTACCTTTCACAGAGTTCCTACAGCTAACGTCAGGTAGTGTCCTAAACATTCATGAACTTCCATTGGCCACTGTTAGACAATGCTGAATAAATGGGGAAGGGCAGCACATACTCAGATATTGATATCAAGCAATATCCAATGACTGGAGCAGAGAAATGAGCAACTTTGAAACAAAAGCACTATGTTTAATGTTGAAAGAGCTCCACACCCTTCCTATTGTGGACCTGTGTAGAGTTCAGTTATTTGAATGCAGCATATTAAACATGTTTTCATATTGATAGGAGTTTTCTTTTAAGGGAAAGTCAAACAATAAACATTTCTTTTTTAAAATATAATCCGTTAGAGACTAAAGAATAATTAGAAATTCTTGTCACACAACAATTTCCAGTCTTCTCAAATACTAGCTTCTAATTCTTTGGCCTCATAAACATTTGGAAAGGAATTTATGACTTTAACTCCTGTGAAGTCACATTTATGATGTGACTATTTTATTTGATGCCTCATAAACGATAGTGGAATGTTTATTTTTAAAACATGGGTTTTAAAAGTTAACACTGCATTTTTATTTGATTTAATCTTTCATTTTATGATGAAGAATTTGCATTGCCGACAACTTTGCATCATAGTGTATTAATGAGAAACATGAAAAAAAATTATGTAGACCTTTCAGAAATTATGTCAGTTGAGTTATATTTTGATCCACAAGTGCTGGCATGTGAAATATTCATAACCTCAATACTCTATTATTTTGTGATTCATAAAGGCAGGTAAATCATTATATATGCATACTAAAAAATCATTTTTTTCCAAATAGAAACACTTATTTTTATGACAAGATTTGAATGAGTTTAGAATAGGAAAAAAGAATTCTTATATTTGAGGCTGTTATTGATGGTATGCTATTATATTGGTATTAAGAGTCTACTAGCAGGTTAGTCCTAAACCCTAGTGTAACAGAGAGAATATTTACTGTGCACCTCCTCTGTGCACAGCATCGCTCACTGGGAATGCAAAAGTGACAATGATATGGCATCTAATCCCTGCTTTCATAGTCATTTTCTAGTTTATAAAATAGTTCCAAATACATTATTTCCCATAAAAAACATTCTAAATGATTCTTCTAATTATTGGGTCGTGTTTCCTTCTAATTATCGGTAAATGTGTGTGTGTGTATACATACACATACATTTATAATGTTCTAAAATAGTTTATATATTTATCATATTTATATTAATATAATGCCCTAAAGAATTGTAGGTGTGTGTAGTGTGTATATATAAATATTTATATATATGTATATAATTGAAAATTTCAGTTTCATTGATATTTCTTCTCTGACAGTCATAAATTACTGATTGTTATGTAGTGGAATTGTTATGGTTTACAATTGATCGAAAATGAACTTATTTATTAACTTAACCAAATAATTGGTGAACTATGGATAAAACAAAGTGAACTAATTTAACCCCATTTGCTTAATGTGACAAACGTCCATCTTGGTAAAATTAAGCACTTCCAAAAACAATACCTGATATAAAATTCGGTTATGAAAGCAATAGCTTATTTATGAATTTACTAGTAACAATATAGGAAAGGATGAAGTTATAAGAAGTATTTTTAAATACTTGAAAGTATTAATAAAGAAAGGAAAGAATGAGAAAAATATAAGAAAGCAAGATTTTGGAATAAACATTAATGCCAGAAGAGAAAAGACCTTTCCATGCTTAGATCGATACTTACGTACATGAATCACAATATCCAACATTACCAATGGAGGAAAATATTTTGAAAGACTAATACAGAAATCCTCTAGGGAGAAAAGAAGCAACAATGAAAATTCTGGTTAATATTATGATTTCTTACTAGGAAAAAGGGTTCTTCATTACCATAAATCTTTCATAATCTCTTTTTACATATTTTAATATTCTAGTATTTTTTTTTACAGATTTTGATATATAAGCATATTCATGAAGGTTTACATTTACACAACACATTTGATTGTTCTTGGGCTGTGATTCTCAAAATTGACTAACAATAGGTCACTTATGGGCTTTTTAAAATTATTGACATGTGGGATCTATCCTAAAAAAAAATTAAATGAGAACATTTACAAGTGTTTTTGAAAGCTTCCTATGTGATGATCATGATCCCAGAGCTGGGATACACAGTCATAAAACCTCTTCAGATTCAACTTACCAACTGAACTCACATCCTTCCAATACAGCTTAGTTTTTTTTTCAATAGCCCCTCCAACAAACAGAACACCATCTTTCATCTAGTTCGGCAAGCCAGCCTAGGCAGTATCCATTCATTATATTTCCCCTCTTTCACTTCCTATGTTTGATACAACACCAAATCAGTTTATACATCTGGCTTTGGTTATTTGTTTCTATATCCTCTCACACTGACTGCGATGAGAGCATCCCCCCAACTCTCATTCCACCTGCTACCCAACAAACAATTCTCCATGCTGTAGTCAAGGCTGTTCATTTAAGAAAAAAAAAAATCTAATCATGTAACTTTCTTCCATAAAAAATGTCTTATTAATGGAAATAAATTTCAAATGGGTCATTACAAATACTATTAGTATTATAATTAACTTTCATATTGTGAAGCAACATTGATTCATTTTCAGGAAAAACAGTGATGCCTGTCTTATGATTATATGAGCAGTTTTATATATTAAACATTTTCTTTAATAGAGAGCTGTGGTAGGCTACTAAATTGTTTCCTATTTGATCAGAATTAATAACAAAATAATTTGTTGCATATAAACACCTTCATACATATGCAGGGTTTCTAGGTATTTTAAGTGACTAAGTTCTTAAACTTGACTATTATTACAGTATTATGAGTATTTGATAAAATGGAATTAATAGACATTATGATTTGCATAAAATCAAATATTTTATGCTAAATGTACTCTTAGAGTTCATGATGAACTCATAGGGGACATAAATGTTTTTAGCTATACACTTACTAGCTATTTTCTCTCTAGACTTTCTTTGTAAGAAAGATATTCAATGTTAAATGTGATCTTTTAAGTTACTTCGTTTTATTTTTATTTATTTTTCATAATTGAGATAATAATGTCTTAATGTTAAAAAAGCATTTGCTCCATGTAAAATACATGCTCTCCACCCCATATATAGTTATTTGCTCTTATCATCTTATAAGCGTTGTGGCTCTGGGATTTGAAAAAGGTAATTAAATATAAAGCAGAGGGTATTTTTGTAGAGAAGGCACCTAATAATAGAGGTTAATTAGCTGCTTGAATGGCAATAGGTCTATAATGAAAAACCACAAAGGAGCACATAAGCAATTAAAAATAGAGCAAATACATTAGAATCCTAATGTATTTATATACAGCAAATTTAATAAACACCATACAAGTATTTTCTAGGATTTACCCATTCAGGTTTAAAATACAAGAGAACACCATAATTTTATTTTATATATTTTTTTCTTTCTCAAATTTTTATTTAAATTCCAGTTAGTTAACATACGGGGTAATATTAGTTTCAGGTGTAGAATTTAGTGATTCCTCACTTACATACAACACCCAGTGCTCATCACAAGTGCCCTCCTTAATATCCATCACCCATTTAACCCACCCACCTGCCCACCACCCCTCCAGCCGCCCTCAGTTTGTTCTCTGTAGTTAAGAGTCTGTTTTATGGTTCGCCTTTTCTTTTTCCCCCCAGCTATGTTCATCTGTTTTGTTTCTTAAATTCTACATATGAGTGAAATCATATGGTATTTGTCTTTCTCTGACTGACTTATTTTGCTTAGCATAATGCACTCTAGCTCCATCCACATTGTTGCAAATGGCAAGATTTCACTCTTTTTTATGGCTGAGTAATATTCCATTATTTATATATACCACCTCTTTTTTATCCATTCATCAGTCAATGGACATTTGGGCTCTTTCCATAATTTGTCTACTGTTGACAATACTACTATAAACATCAAGGTGCATGTATTCCTCTGAATTAGTATTTTTGTATCCTTTGGGTAAATACCTAGTAGTGCAATTGCTAGATCATAGGGTAGTTCTATTTTTAATTTTTGAGAAACCTCTATACTCTTTTCCAGCCAGTTTGCTTTTCAGGAATGCAAACTGCCTGTATCAATTCGCATTCCCACCAACAGTGTAAAAGTGTTCCCCTTTCTCTGCATCCTCATCAACATCTGTTGTTTCCTGTGTTGTTAATTTTAGCCTTTTGACAGGTGTGAGGTGATATCTCATTGTGGTTTCATTGTTATTTCCCTGATGATGTGTGATATTGAGCATTTTTTTCATGTGTCTATTGCCCCTCTGTATGTCTTCTTTTGAAAAATGTCTATTGATGTCTTCTGCCCATTTCTTAACCGGATTATTTGTTTTGGGGGTGTTGAGTTTTAAAAGTCCTTTTATATTTTGGATACTAACCCATTATCAGATATGTCATTGCAAATTTCTTCTCCCATTCTGTAGGTTGCCTTTTAGATTGTTTCCTTCACTGTGCAGAAGGCTTTTATCTTGATGAAGTACAAATAGTTTATTTTTGCTTTTGTTTCCCTTGCCTCAGGAGACTTACTTTCACCACCCCACCCCACCCCCCCACCCCAGAAGACTTATCAAGTAAGAAGTTACTGTGGCTGAAGTCAAAGAGGTTGCTGCCTGTGTTCTCCTCTAGGATTTTGATGGTTTCCTATCTTACGTTAGGTCTTTCATCCATTTTGAATTTACTTTTGTGTATGGTGTAAGAAAGTGGTCTAGTTTCAACCTTTTGCATGTAGCTGTCCAGTTTTCTCAACAAAATTTGTTGAAGAGACTGTCTTTTTCCCATTGGATATTTTTTCCTTTTTTGTCAAAGATTAGTTGACCATGTAATTGTGGATACCACAATTTTAAAATGATAATTGTGTGCCATATTTTACACTTCAGTTTATTATTTTATTATAACATTATGTTCTCTTTACCCAGTTATATTCAGTAAATTTGTAGATTTTTGCCATTTACAACTATAGATCTTCTTACCTTAAGTGCAAACTTCTTTATATTCTCTTTTTAGCAAAAGAATGAAAAATTTCTGCAACACCAATCATTGTAGTATTCAAATTAGAATTTTTAAAACTAGCACTGCTTGACCTCTTTTCATACATTCATTGTTTTATGTTACAGTTTGTATTACAACAGTTCTATATTCAACTGGAGTTCAGCCTATGTAGATGCAGGATTTTTTTTTCCAGCTTGAAGCAAAAAATATGATTACAAAATATTCATAGATAAAACATAATAAGATGTTAAAAAGAACACTTTCTAATCCAAAAATAATGGTAAGAAAACCATCATTGATTGACTTTTTATTCTAGTCATTGTTTTTAACATTTGCCTCAAAAGTTCTTGGGGAGACAGACTTGCAAATCCAGTACATGGATGCCAAAATTTATACCAGCATTGCATAGGTTGTAAAACTGTACATCCCTCAGACCTTTCTCTAAATTACCAATGTCAGATGTGGTTACGAAGTTACTGGACAGGGAGGAATCCCCCGAAAGAGGGTCAGAGAACAATGAGTAAGAGAAGTCTCCCAGGATGTAGAATACAGTCTAATGAAAACCTCACCTTTGCCAGAGGAAGGGTTTTCCTGATATCTCCATCAGCATTTTATCATTGTTCTGGAACCCAAACTAGTGAAAACTGTATTTCAATGTGAAAAAAAAATGCCCTAGAATATTTAGTATTCCCCACCAATATTAGTAGTGATTGATGATAAGGTAGTTGGAGACATAAATTACCTAAGAATGCTAATGTATTTAGGTTTTTGTTTGTTTGTTGGTTGGTTGGTTGGTAGATTCTGAAAGAACCAACTATGACTCATTGAGCTATTTGACTATTTAGTGAGGAAATCCTGAATCTCCCAACTGGTCCTTCATGTCCTTTACAGAATAAAAATCAGATTGGGGCCTAATACTTTCTTTTCTTTCTTTCTTTCTTTTGTTTTTTAAAGATTTATTTATTTACTTGAGAGCGAGAAGGGGGAGGTGCAGGGGGAGAGAGTCATCAAGCAGACTCCCTGCTGAGTGTGGAGCCTGACGATTGCAGGGCTTGATGCAGGGCTCAATCTCTCAACCCATGAGATCATGACCTGAGCTGAAACCAAGAGTTGTATGCTTAACTGACGGAGACACCCAGGTGCCTCAGGGGAAAAGTACTTTCTCTGAGAGTTTTGTTAAGGGTTATTCATGGTTTGTTGAGTGATCAGCATCCTAACATTTTATTATCATGAGTACCAAGTCATAAGTATCAAGTAATGCAGAGAATGGCTGTCTAGAATATTCAGGCTTCTTAACAGTTAGTAACTATTTGTAGTAAGCTTTAATACAACATCCAGATTCCTAATAGGCTGTGATACTGGTCTTAGGCTTCTTTAACTATTAGCTACATAGATGCCAATTTTGCTATCCTAGGAACTGTAGTACAGTATAATAATGAATAAGAAAATAGACCAATAGATGTTGCCATACACGATGCATGAGAATTAGACCCATGAACTAATAACAAATTATAATTTCTAGCCTTAAAAAAACTATCACACGTATATTTCAGGGGGTCTTTTTTGAAGTGTAGATGGACTGCATTCATCTTACATATATGCTTTCTAAACTAAATGAAAGAAGGTAATGGTGGCTTTTTATAAAAGGCAACACAAGTTTCAATATTGGTTGTATAACAAAGGTCATGAACAAGAATATAGATACCCTTTCCTAAAAGAATCAAACATGGATAGTTGAAATTATTCTCTAAGATGGAGTCAGGCAGTTTAAAATTGTAAAAAGAAATAGAAAATACTTATGGAAGGTCCTTTGCCTTGAGTTTGGGGATTACCATGAAGCAGTGTACAACCCGATAATTAGTGATTGACACTAATTGTCACTACCACAGTTAGGGATAAACAAGTGAAGGAAGTTACAGCCTGTTTCTAATTTTAGGAAAGTGACAAAAGGAAAGAACCAAACTCTTGGCATTCGAATTTTTCATCTACTTTGTACTGATGTTTTGTGTTAAGAATAATATGAATTTTTCATTAATGGGTTTTTTTTTTCTCTTTTTTTCTTTAACTTCCTAGGTCTAGGCACTGAGTCTTTGAGGGAGGCAAGAATTCTCAGATTTGACCCAGCTGAATTATAATTCCTCTCCTTAGATTTGGACCCAAATTCAGATTATTCAAACTATAATAAGTTTGTTTTCTTCTTTCAGGAATCCACACATCACAGAGTAGATCCTTGATGCTTTCCTGTCCTTGAAGTAAAGATCTTACCTAACTGAAATTTTCACCCACAGTGTTGGAAGGAAGAATATAGGGCATGATGAATCATAATCACTTGGACCTTTCTAGCACTCTGTCTTTGTTTTTCCTTGCTACATTCAAAAGCCTCTTTCAGACGATAGCATCATGTATCTTTTCTCTCAGCTAACCTGAGAGATTTTATTTCTCCATAAATTAGTTTTCTGAATTGATGATAGACAGAGGATAGATAGACATATGTATTTCAGATGTTTTACATATAAACACATATTTTACCAAATTTATGTTTCTTATTGTTTCTAGACATATACATATTTCAAATTTAATTGAAAGTTTCATAAACTAAACACAATCTTCATACATAAGATATATGTTATAAATAAGATTGTTCAAAAGCTACTAAAAAGAAAAAGCAAGAATATAAGTAGCCTCATTTTAGACAAGATACTAAAAGACTTTAATAAATATTCTAATATTATAAAAAAATCCATAAGGAGGGGCGCCTGGGTGGCTCAGTCAGTTAAGCATCTGCCTTTGGCTCGGGTCATGATCCCGGGATCCTGTAATTGAGCCCCATGGTGGGCTCCCTCCTCAGTGGGAAGTCTGCTTCTCCCTCTCCCTCTGCTGCTCTGCCTGCTTGTACTCTCTTTCTGTCAGATAAATAAATAAAATCTTTAAAAAAATCTATAATGAAAAGGAAAACAATATTAGTAAAAATTCTTAAATGGGAAATAAACTAAGAAGTTGATTAGTTCAAATACATATAAATTCTGCAAAAGTGAATCTAAATAATATAAAAAGGTAAATATTAATGTCTGATATTCTAAATATGATTACAGATACATTATTTTCATCTATACAAGTCAGAAATCTCAATATTTCAAAATTTAACAAATTATTTGTCATAGGACTTTGATATGATTTCACAAAAAAGGTTTGTTCCTTTTGTATTAGCATATTCAGACTTTAGTGTCCGTATGTGGCTAAATAAAATATTAGGTTCCTTCCTATTAGAACTGTGTTTTAGAATACCATATTATGAATTATTATCAAAGAAATATGGTAAAAGCCCTGATTGTTTTTTAATAAAACATGTTAGATAGAAAGATAGGACCACTGCAGATAAGATTTCACTGGATTGGGAATCTCAGACCCTCGCATAATTCATAGAAAAATTGCTAATGCTTTTGAAGAAGACAGGTGCATTTTATAGTTTCAAAAATCTATTTCTTAAGAGTATAGAACTACAGAGACCTTATGGGTGACCAGTGGTGAGAATAAATGGAATAGAAGGAACATAGGAAGTTCTTTAGAAATCTTAATCATCTGTGCCGTTAATATGGTAGAATATATTCAGAATGGTGAATTTGTTTTTGTAATTAGTAGGTCTCCAATTCCAGTGGATGAGAAGAAAGGAACAATAGAATGCTTTTCTCAGAAGTCTGGAATACGCAGGCTATTCTATGAAGCTTTTACATGTTCTGATAAATGCTAGGTTGTGAATTAATGACTACCTTATCAGAAAGAACTGAAGACAATTTAATAGATCCATTTCTAAACAGTGTAATAAGGCTGTTTATAATGGGAAAACATTGTAGCGTTTCTTTACAATAGTTTAAAATGATTGTCTTGTCTTGGACAAGAGTAAGCCCTGTTGGGAATTTAGGACCTCAAATACAACAGGAAAATAAATTTAAATGAAAGAGATAAAGATCATGGAAGTGATCATTAATGTTTTTACTATATATTATTACACTTGATGGACAAAATCAGTTAAGGTTGACACAGAGTGAGACTGAAAAACAATTGCCTCTTATAATTATTTTAAAGGTTTATTTATTTATTTGAGACACACACACGCAGACATGCAGACTCCCCACTGAGGGAGTGGGGTTGGATCCCACAACTCTGAGCTCATGACCTGAGCTGAAATCAAGAGTCAGACACTTAACCAACTGAGCCACTCAAGCACCCCACAATTGCCTCTGATATTAAAAAAGAATTCAGATAATTAATTTTGAGGTAATCTGTAAAATACTAATCACAGACATGATTAACACTTGGTATTTTCTCATCATTTATAAAACAACCACTTCAATGAACATCTTGAAA
The DNA here is from genome assembly GCF_003265705.2 of Callorhinus ursinus. Lineage (NCBI taxonomy): Eukaryota > Metazoa > Chordata > Mammalia > Carnivora > Otariidae > Callorhinus > Callorhinus ursinus. The sequence continues at coordinate 16,697,561 of NW_027397116.1, forward strand.
GCTGTTTAGTTATTAGTATAGAAAAAATTTTGGTGAATTATAAAACATTAATATAAACAGAAATGTATTCAAATATATATTTATTAATTTGTATAAAATTCATCTGAGTCCTGGCAATTGGATTGCAGTCCTTTCAAAATTCCTCTCTTCACATGATACAATTCTATTATTAATGTAACTCTTTAAGTACCAAGGAGTTCTAAGTAATGAGTATTATATACCTATTGTACTTCTTTTTCTTGTTTGCTGATGTAATGAGCTTTTAAAACTTTATTGAGAAAAAATTGACAAATGTATTGTAAATATTTAAAAGGTACATGATTTTATATCATATGTAGTTTACTACTCTATATTTATACATATATATACTTTCCCAAAATAAAAAATATATACAATTTTCTATATTTTCAACCTCAAATGATACTGCATATTCATGTTATAGACCTTTGTTCCCTATTGTTTGTAAAATTTTGCTTATTCCAACGAGGTAGCCCTACACATCAATTCAAGAAATAATCTCATAATTTGATGAGTACATACTGAGAAAATATTAATTCATTCAGAATTGTATAAAATATTTATTTTCACTAAAGTAGAGCTTTATTAACATTTGAGATCAAATGATAATCCTCCCCCAAATAATAGTAGTATCTTCCCAAGTTCTCTAAAGTATCTGAACTCATTATAGCATGAGAAAATTGATTTTCAAAATATCTAAGTAAAACATCTAAATATCTTCTCTTTTTCTCTTTACTCTGCATCATTTGTTCACTCCCTGGTGTCATTTATTTATTTAATACTGTGTTGTAATAGAAGGTAAGCTCCATGAGGCAGGGGCTTTGTCAGTTTGTTCACTCAAATAACCCTACTTTCTAGGACAGTGCTGAAAACATAGTAGAGTTACTAATAAAATTGTCAAATAAATAACATTAAATTTAATTTTTTCACTCTATTTTAAGCAATTGTATTAGTTGATCTTCTTTGCCTGTGAAGTAAAACTTGTTAGGAATTTTAACTTGAAGAATGTAAATAATTACAATCACTGGATGTATTTATAAACTTTTACTATTTAAACTGAACTACACAGGGTGCCTGGGTGGCTCAGTTGGTTAAGCCACTGCCTTCGGCTCAGGTCATGATCCCGGAGTCCCGGGATCGAGTCCCGCATCGGACTCCCCCTTCTCTGTGGGGAGCCTGCTTCTCCCTCTGCCTCTGCCTGCGACTCCCCCTGCTTGTGCTCACTCTGTCTCTCTCTCTCTATGTCAAATAAATAATTAAAACATTTAAAAATAAATAAATAAACTGAACTACACATTGTAAACATTTGTTTTCATGTAATATTGGTCATTCTTTTTATTTGTGTGCTCGCTTGGCTTATTTCAAGAAATTCTGTGTAAGAGGCCAGACCCTGGAGAAATTGTTCTTTTGGAATATAATGCTATGGTAGGATTTCAGCATTACTTGCTTTTTGTTTGTTTGTTTCTGTCAATGGTAATTCTATTGAATAATATTGTTACTCCTCTTGATAGAATCTTAATAAAAATTATTTATGTAAATAAATTTGGTTATCTATGGATAGACAGTTATATATCTAATAAGATAAGTAGTATGCAAATCTTTTTTTAATACTCTCAGCCCTGCAATGTCTACAAATCTATATCTAATTCATATTTACCTCTTCTGTAATTACTTAGGGCTCAATAATTTTGTTAGGTGAATCCATAAATGAAATATAGTAAACAATTATTTCATAAAGAATATCACAAAATAGCTTTTTTTGTTATTTAATATAGTTATTAGCCTCTAATCTAAAGATCTGGTCCTGCAGAATAGCAGGAACTACAAGAACTAATAATACTAGTCTAAGAGTTTTATATGTACCCTGTGAAGTAAATTATTAAAAAAAAAAATCTCCAAATAGCAAATAATTATTTTTCAATAATCAGGAGTTACTATTTTATATTTATTAACTTATTTTATGAACAGCTTAAATATTATTAATTTGTGTAAAACATCTTTACTATTCTTAAACTCCTAAGTAATGCAGTTTTTATAAATTATTTCATTATCTTCTTAAATTATTTTCAGTTCTGATATGGAGATCTGGTTAAATCACAAACAGCATGATTGCTTTCTTTGGTCATAGACTTATAAACATTCATATCTCAAAAAAAGTATGTTAAGTATGCTACCTGTCACAAAAGGAATTGGATGTATGAATTAAGATTGCTCAGGGCAAAATTTTCACTGTTACTGACAAAACAAGTAAATGCATGTGCCCAATTGATGGCCAGTTAATAGTGTTACATTTATATACAAAGGACAAACTATAAAATATAGATAGAATTGATATAACATAAATAAAAATACTAACTTTACCAACAGAATAGAACTTGCATAGATTTTAATATTAAAACATACATGTATATGGTATTTGCAGAAAACTTCATTAAAATGGAAATTGGATTTTCATTGAGAGTAGAAAAAATAACAATTTGGGGCAAATTCATTGTTGCATATATCTATTATGTGTGTCTGTAGCATAATTTTAGCTATATAATTGGTTTTCTTAGAAAAGTCAAAGGCCCCAGCTTTTCCTTCCATACAAAGCAGAAAAGTATACATATATTATTGTGAATTTTATATGAAAAACAAATGATAAAATTTGGCTTAGTATGTTTATTTCACAATGTTAGCTACTGATAAAAATGAAGAATATGTCTAAAGCCAAGCAATATGATCTGAGTTTATGATTAGGGTAAAAATAATAAACACATTTGGTTTTGTAGCAGTCTAGATAATTATCAATATTTTATAGTAATCTTTTTATAACTAACTATTTTGACTTGTTTGTTGATCAAACTATTATAATAATGAGTCTCCAGTTACCACAGCAAGAAAAATAAAAACTTTTTATTTAATGTTTATTGTTAGCCACAATGAGCATCTAACATATAGTTAACCCTGCATCATATGCTTTATATAAATTTAGATCACTAAATGGTGATAATTCTAAAGGCAGGATGTATTATCTCCATTTTACAGATTAAAAATACAAACAAACAGGCTTAGGAATTAAATGATTTTCTCTAGTAAATATTTCTGATATCTGAGACTCAAACCACTTATCAGGGATTCAAGTATATTGTTTTAGATTCCTATGTCCTCATACTACTAGTAATTTTCTATATATTTTCTGGCAAAACTCTAAAATGTCATTGTATTTATATAATATCATTATAATTTATATAATAACATATAACTATGTTAGCAGTATGAATTATCAGATCAAGGATCCAGATCCATATCAGGCTCCTGGAACAGTGGGGAGTCAGCTTCTTCTCCCTCTGCCTCTCCCCCTGACTTGAGCTATCTCTCAAATGAATAAACAAAATCTTTAAAAAAAAAAGTTTAATTTTTTTTTTTTTAAGTAAGCTCTACACCCAGAGTTGGGCTTGAACTCATGACCTGGAGATCAATAATCACAAGCTCTACCGACTAAACCAGTCAGGTGCCCCAGAAAAAGTTTAAATTCAGTAGTTTAAATTTTTTTCCCATATTTTTTGTTAATGTAATTTTTAAAATTTCTCAATAGGTACAAAATAGCCATGAATCAAAATTCAGAAGTTCCAAGGACTGTGAATTAAAAGCTAAATCCCCTTTATGCCCTTGCTACCTACTAATCCTTCTCCAGAGTCATCTATTGTTACCAGTTCTTTCTGTACCTAACCAGAGATAATTTATTCATATAAAAACATGTGGTTATATAGTTTTATTTTATTTAAAAAAATGGCATGATGCATCAGAAATATAACTAATTTTGTCTAATCTTCAGAACTTAAATTAATTTTAATCTGATGCTTATTGATAACCAATCAGCTAAATTATAGAGATACTAAGTATTTGGACCCATGTATGTGGTATATTTATTGAGAATATAGTTTATGAAGTGGAACAGACCTGGGTTCAGTTACCAGGTGTGTCACTTGCTTAAACTTTATAAATCTTATGTACTTGATCTGTAAAATCTGAATAAACTTCTCAGGATTGCTAATAGAATTGAATGAAGTGACAGATCTGAAAAACATTAATATCGGTGCATGGTAAATATTAACAAATGGTACCTATTATAAATGTTAGTAATGGTGATTAGTTTTGTTGATGAAGTGTACTTTTGACTCTATTTTTTAAGGAAAATATTTGAGAGTTCCATCATAAAACATAAACCATTTGTTCCCTGAAAATCATTTTGTTGTTCTGTTTTTTTTTTTTTTTTTTTTTTTTGAGAGGGAGAGAGAGACCATGTGTGTGAGTGGGGGAAGGGGCAGAGGGAGAGAGAGAATCTTATGCAGGCTCCATGCCCAGCGCAGAGCAGATCGGGGCTTGGTCTCACAACCCTGAGATCATGATCTGAGCTGAAATCAAGAGTTGGACACTTAACCAACTAAGCTACTCAGGTGCCCTGTGAAAATCATTTTAAACATATAAAGAATCAATTCTTTATACAATTTTAAACTGAAGTTTGTCTTCAGATAAAAGATATTTGTGAAATTTTTCATCAGTATTTAGATAGTTGTATCTTATCTTCTTTTACCTATTTTAATGAGTTTATTATTTAATGAATAATAACATATTCCAAATATTAAAATATGTTTAATGCAGCTCACTTGGTCATGGCCATTTGGTTATTAATGTTTCATAGGTCATTATTTCTTAATATTTTGTTAGGATTCATGCAGTTTCACATAAGGGTTTGTTCAAAGCAAGTTGAGTGGTTATTCATGCAGAGCTGCATCAATAAAAAGGGACCAGCAAGTAATCCTACTTTTTCAGGGACTATGAAAAGATATTCTGTCCCCAGCATATAGCATAGTGGCCAGAATATTTGTTGAATAAATGAATAAACAACAAATGACATTTAAAGACCAATGTATACAGTATGAGGTCCTAGAATATCTGTCGCACCCTGCTTCCTTTGTATCAGCAGAAAAACTCCAGGCCAGAGATCAAAAGCAGGATTGCATACTAATAATTACCTGGCCATTATAAGACCCAGGATCTTTTAAATAAAAAGAATAGACTGAAAACATGGAGAAATTTCTGTCTTAAAATGAAAATAAATATTAAGTTATACACAATAATATTTGTTCTTGACCTGCTCTGTAGGACACTTCGATCATTTAACTAGACAACTATAAATCAAAGATAAAAAAAAATCTATAGACTCATTGTGGTCATTTAGATAGTGGCTGTTGACCGAATTTATTCCTTGGCCTATGGAAGCAGCATCTAAGAGGCCTGTGGGAGCAAGTGACCTTCCGAGTGAGACCTAAGAATTATTCTATTACTATTTCTCCAATTTCACATGTATACATCACATGACTGGACTTAATAACAACTAATGTCTGTCTGTTTGTTTGTTTGTTTCTAATTCCCCTTGTCTTTGGATTAAAAATAAGCTAGGGGAATGGACAACAGCATGAAATAGTGTTGACCGGCTAAATGTTCAAACACCAAAATAAATCCATTCCATTTAGTTCCACGGAAATTATGGGCAAGCTTTTGGAACAAGATAGGGATGAAAATAAAAACATGAAGAGTCAGAATAGAAAGTAGAAAAGCTAAGTTTAGCCAATGTATTAAAGGATGACTATGGAAGTAAGGAAAGGATCGGTATTTGATTTATAGGGAAAGAGGGTTATAGTTTGTTTTATTTGTTATTTTGTTTCTTTTTAAGTGAGAAATGTTTGAAACTTTCAACACCCTATTGTGAAGTAGAGTACTTGAGCTTCAGGAGGGAGAAAGGCTCATTGCATGGCTCTGAGCAGGACAAGCTGGTAGGCATTGCAGATATTGACCTTGCAAAGGAGAGATTTCTTTCATTGTGATAGTTTTGTCAGACTGCTGGTTAACTACTTGTGGAATACTAATTAGATGTCACAAGTCATATTAGGATAGTTTTGAACAGACAGAATCCTACTCTGGCACCTATCATCCGAAGTGATGACAAATTTGCTGAATACTGCAATGCCCTACAGTGTTCCACAGAGCATGTGATGGGCAACCTCAGCAGTCTGAGTGCTCAAGAATGCCTTCCCTGATAAAGTCTTTTTAAAAGGAATTGTTCCTCCTCTTTCCATTGAGTAGAAGTTAGCTAGGCAAGGATATAAGAGTGAGGCTAAAATTTCAGTCATTTTGCAGATCCCTGCAGGTAGAAAGCAATTGTTGAGAAAGGAAACCTATATGGATAAAGAGAGAGATTTGGAGGGTGGTATGGCAGCAAGATGGCGGGAAGGAGTACTTTGAAGTGTTGAGTTGGAAGAGTTTTCAGTTCCAGATAATGCATGTGACCTATTTAGAAGGCATTTAAATGCTGTGGAAGCCCCTGTTAGGATTTTAAAGCCAAGGGAGTGATGTGATCAGAGGTATATGTTTTAAAAGTTCACAAAATAGTGAATTACTGTTAGTGTGAGAGGTGAGGCAAGAGTGGAAACAAAATGCTAAATAGGAAAATGATATTACAGAAATTTAGGTATAAAATGGTGTGAGCCTTTACAGGGTGGTAGCATTTGACATGGAGAACGGAAGTTTTCAATGATAGATAATTTAAATCAATGGGAATGGTGATGATTTAAAAGACCAAGTGAGAGCTCTGTGCAAGTGGTTTGTGTTTTTTCACTGACATGCTTCTATGGGTTCTGGGAAGAGAACAGATCCCTGTAGTTCATCACATAACCATAGAATACAGAAGAATTTGTTTTGGGAAACAGTTTACGTTTTAGTTTGGTTGGCTTGACCCAATCCATTCAGTTCTTTAAAAGAACAATCATAGGATTTTTTTTTTTTTTTTTTTTTTTTTTTTATGCTTAGAGGTGAATACCTAATAGCCAGATTGATGAAATGAGGTGGAATGTAGTAAGGGGGCTGATTATTTCATGTATTGACTTCTGATTACTGGAATCGTCCATTTAAATCCTAGTTCTCTTTCCTAACCAACCACTGTATCATACATTTCCAAAGCACAAGCTTCTCCTGGGTTCTGCAGGCAAATTGGGTTTTTCCTTTGCTACCTTAGGCTCTAGAAATACTCCCCGCTGAATTTTCCTCTATTCTACTTTAAAATCTCTATAACTCTATTGCTTTGATCTTCCCAAGTATGGTAGGGAGATAGCTAGAGGCTTATCAAACATTTATTCTCTTCCTATCATCGCTCTTTCCTTTTATGATTAGTCCTGTCATATACATTTCTGCATGCTGGAAGGTCATGATGACATTCCACAATATTGCCCTCCAGGAGGGTTCTCTTTTTGAGTCCTTATAACTTGCTATAATAATTATAATTATTATTATTATTATCGTATGCTATAACAATAGTAGTTATTATTACTGTATAGTAGTTGTAATTATTACCAATACTGTTATTATTTTATAGGCTATGACCTCTGATACAATATTAAAGAGGACTACGATATTGGGATAGTTATTTTAATACCATAGTTGTAAGAAATCTTTCAAAACATAACCATTAAAAATCATGTTTTCAGGGCATCAGGGTCACTCGGTTGAGCATCTGACTCTTGGTTTCAGCGCAGGTCATGATCTCATGGGTTGGGGGATCAAGTGACTTCCGGCTCCACGCTCTGAAGAGAGTCTGCTTGAAGATTCTCTCCCTCTGCCCCTCCCCCCACTTGTGCTTTATCTTTCACACACACTCTCTCTAAAATAAATAAATTTTTAACAAAAGAATGTTTCCTATAGGTTATTTTTGTAGATATCTTCACTTGGGTTAAACATGTTTTATTTCTAGTTTGCTGTGAACTTTTTGTGTGTATCTTGTAACATAAGTATTACTTTTTTATAATTTTTTAATTTTAATTTCAGTATAGTGTATATACAGTATTATATTAGTTTCTGCTGTACCATATGGTGATTCAACAATTCTTGTCATTACTCAATGCTCATCGTAAGTGTACCCTTCATTTGAGCCATCCCCCACCCGCCTCCCCTCTGGTAACCATCAGTTTGTTCTCTATAGATAGGAGTCTCCTTTTTGGTTTGTCTCCTTTTACCTTTGTTCATTTGCTTTCTTTCTTAAATTCTGCATATGAGTAAAATCATATGGTATTTGTCTTTCTCTCCTGACTTAATTCACTTAGCATTATACTCTGTAGATCCATCCATGGTGGTGCAAATGGCAAGATTTCATTCTTTGTTATGGCTGAGTAATATCCCATGATATACATATATATATATATATATATATATGTGTGTGTGTGTGTGTGTGTGTGTGTATGTATATATGTGTGTATATATATATATATATTTATATCTCTTTATATATATATATATATATATATATATATATTTATACCACTGTTTATACATTCATCTACCAATGGTCACTTGGGCTGCTTCCATATCTTGTCTATTGTAAATAATGCTGAAATAAACATAGGAGAGCAGATATCTTTTCAAATTAATATTTTCATATTCTTTGGGTAAATACCCAGCAATGGAATTACTGTATCATATGGTAATTCTATTTTTAGGACCTCCATACTGTTTTCCAAAGTGATTGCAACAGTTTGTATTCCCACCAACAGTTCATGAGGGTTCCTTTTTCTCCATATTCTTGCCAACACTTTTTCTATTTTTAATTTTAGTCATTCTGACAGGTGTGAGGTTATATTTCACTGTGGTTTTGATTTACATTTTACTCATGATTAGTGATGTTGAGCAGTTTTTCATGTGTCTGTTGGCCATCTGTATGTCTCCCTCAGAGAAATGTCTGTTCATGTCTTCTTCCCAATTTTAATTGGATTGTTTGGGGGGTTTCTTGGTGTTGAGTTGTACAAATTCTTTATAAACTTTGAATACTAATCCCTTATTAGATGCTATTTGCAAATATCTTCTCCCCATTCAGTAGATTGTCTTTTAATTTTGTTGATTGTTTCATTTAGTGTGCAGAAGCTTTTTATTTTGATGTAGTCCCAAATAGTTTATTTTGCTTTTGTTCCTTTGCCTCAAGAGATACATTTAGAAAAATGTTGCTATGATTGATGTCAGAGACATTACTGTCTGTGCTCTCTTCTAGGATTTTTTATGGGTTCAGATCTCACATTTAGGTCCTTAATCCATTTCAAGTTTATTTTTGTGAATGGTATAAGAATATGGTCCGGTTTCATTCTTTTGCATGTAGCTGTCCAGTTTTCCCAAAACCATTTATTCAAGAGACATGTGTTTTCCCCTTTGCATATTTTTGCCTTCTTTGTTGAAGATTAATTGACCATGTAATTGTGGGTTTGCTTTTGAGCTCTTTCTTCTGTTCTATTGATCTGTGTGTTTATTTTTGCACGAGTAACATACATTTTGATTACTACAGCTTTGTAGTATATGTTAAAATCTGAAATTATTATACCTCCACTTTTTTTTTCTCTCTTTCAGGATTGCTTTGGCTATTTGGAGTCTTTTGTGGTTCCATACAAATTTAAGGATTATTTATTCTCTTTCTGTGAAAAATGTTGTCTGTATTTTGATAGTTATTGCATTAAATGTAGAGATTACTTTGAGTAGTATAGACATTTTAACAATATTTAGCCTTCCAACTCATGAGCATGGGAATATCTTTCCATCTGTTTGTGTTATCTTCCAATTTGTTTTATCAGTTTTATAGTTTTTAGGGTACATGTCTTTCGCTTCCTTGGTTAGTTTATTCTTAGGTATTTCATTATTTTTTTTTGCAATTGCAAATGGGATTGTTTTCTTAATTTGTCATTCTGGTACTTCATTATTAGTGTACAGAAATGCAACCAATATTTGCATATTAATTTTGTATCCTGTGACCTTACTGAATTTATTTATCAGTTCTAGCAGCTTTTTGGTGGAGTCTTTAGGGTTCTATATAAATTATCATGTCATCTGCAAATAGTGAAAATTTTACTTCTTTCCTACTAATTTGGATGGCTTTTAATTCTTTTTCTTGCCTGATTTCTATGGTTAGGACTTCCAATAGTATGTGGAATAAAAGTGGCAAGAGTGGACATTCTTGTCTTTTCTTCATCTTAGGAAAAAAGCTATTAATTTTCAAAGCCAAAAGTTATGAGGATTCATCTTCCCTATGCCAGTTGCCTATGCCTGGGATGTTTGGTGTAAGGGTCTGTTTCTCTCCCTTCTCCTTACTGAGGCATCCCTCCCTCCAGGGTATAGTCATGCAGGTCCATTTGGGTTCTGCCCACATCTGCCCTCCCTGCCCTCTTCCATGTATCCTCTTCTCTATATTTAGCTGTGGAGAGTCTGTTCTGCCAGTCCTTGAGCTTTTTTCTGGGATATTTACACCAATATGATATGGTTGTTATCTAGCAGTATCCCTGGGACTAGGTGAGCTTAGGATCTTCATACTCTGTCATCTTTCCTGAAAGTCCTCTGAATAGATATTACATTTTATAAATCATTTTTTCCTTCAAATTTTGGGATTATCAGAGGATTTTCTCCCTTTGTACTCTATTAATATTATAAAGTACTTTGATTGAATTTTAACAATTTCACCAACCATTCTTTCCAGGAATACATTAAATATGGTATTATGCTTTTCAAGCATTACTTAATTTGCTTTGCTTAATATTTGTTTAGGATGTCTTTATCAATATTTACAAGACATTGTTTAATGAGTTACTATTCTTATTATTGATTATTTCAATTTGGGGGTCAAGGTTATGTTGACCTAATACAAAATAATTTAGACCACATTTCTCATTCTCTTTTACCCAGAAGATTCTGCATGATCTTGAAGCTATTTTTCCTGAAACATTTGGAATACTCAGTGATGAAATGATCTGAGTCTACGTCAGAAGTATTTTTTATTGCTTTTAATTTATAAATACTCCATATTGTATTTCTTGTGGCAATTTTAATGTATTTTGCTATCTAGATTTTCAAGTTTAAAGATTTAAAGTTTTTATAATGCCCTATTACTTTTATTGCCTGTAGGATCTGTAATGATATTGTAATTTTCATTCTTTACATTGATTATTTATGCTTACATCTTTCTCCGCCCCCCTCTCCCCCTGGGCTTAACATTTTCATAATCTTTACAAAAACTTTATCTTTTGTTTCATTGATCCTCTGGTTTATATTTATTTTCTATTTTACTAATTTTCATTCATTTTAAAAATAACTTAATCCTTTCATATTTGGGGTTTCATTTTCAATTCCTTTTCTTATTTTGTAGCCTATATGCTTAGATCAGTGATTTATGACTTTTTTCGTTTTCTGTAATAATATAAGATTATGGATTTCCTCTAGGCATGCTTTTTGCTGTATTTTCAAATGTCTAATATGTTCTTTCATTCTTAATATTCATTATTTAATATGTTCCTTCAATAAAATTTATCTTAAGCTATTCCTTTGTCCCTAGGTTATTTTTAATACATTGCTAATTTTCCCATTTGAGGTTTTGCTGACTTTTTTTTTAAATTAATTTCTGGTTAGATTTTGTTCTGCTTAAAAAGCTAACTTTACATGACTCAGTTCTTTAAAACATGTTGAGATTCATGCTATGCCAGATAACTTGTTAATTGTAGTAAATATTGCCTAAGGTTATGAAAATCTTTTTTCGTCTGTGTTCATTGGGTGTAGTGTCCTTTACGTGTAATTTAGAACAAATTGTTGAAAATTTTTCTAATCTTCTATGAACTTTCTGTTGTTTTTCTGCTTGTTCTATCACTTACTGAGATAAATTATTTTTTTAAAGATTTGTTTATTGGGACGCCTGGGTGGCTCAGTCGGTTAAGCGGCTGCTTTTGGCCGGGGTCATGATCCCAGGGTCCTGGGATTGAGTCCCACATTGGGCTCCTTGCTCAGCAGGGAGCCTGTTTCTCCCTCTCCCTCCCTCTGCTTGTGCTCTCTCTGTGAAATAAATAAAATCTTTAAAAAAATAAAATAAATAAAGATTTGTTTATTTGCGAGAGTGGGGGAGGGGCAGAGGGAGAATCTTAAAGCAGACTCCCCACTGAGCATGGAGTCCAATGTGAGGCTCGATTCCAGGACTCTGAGTTCATGACCTGAGCCAAAATCAAGTCATCTGCTTAATTAACTGAGCCACCCAGACATCCCTGAGATATATGATTTTTAACATAATCCATTATGAATGAGGATGTGTCAGTTTCTCCTTTAGAGAAAAATTATATATATATTTCAGACTATGGTATTAAGTGCATCAAATTTAGAGGTGTTTTATCTTCCTAATGGATCAGTCCTTATATTATTACAAAATATTCTTCCTTATTTCTAGTAATTCCCTTGCCATGATGTTGACTTTGTCTCATGTTAAATAACTGTGACAGCTTTCATGTGTTTTGTGTTTTCTGGTATTTTTTTCTACTTTTTTCTCTTTTTTTTTTTACTTTCAGCCTTTTTTTATATTCTTGTATTGGAAGTATTTACTCTAAGTGTAGCATATAATTGTTTTAATCTATTTCATATCTATTTGTCTCTTTTTTATTATCTAATACCTCTTTTGTAAGAACTTACATGATAAATTCCCAGAAAAATTTGTGAGCAATATTTGTCTCTTTTTTATTATCTAATACCTCTTTTGTAAGAACTTACATGATAAATTCCCAGAAAAATTTGTGAGCAATTAGGAGATTTCTTTCTGAAAGGTAATGATATTTATAGAATTCATTCGATTTCCTTTTTACTTCATCATCACGGGACCCAAGATAAATCAAATGTTCTTGTCAGGGTCACCAGTGACCTCCATGTTGCTCAATCCAATAGTCACTTCTCAGTTTTCAACTTACTTAACCCATCAGCAGCAACCCATCTCCAGCACAGATGATCATTCTCTCCTCTTCGTTTGGTTCCTAGGACCCGTTACTCCTTGATTTTCCTTCCATCTCACTGACCACTTCTCAGTCTTTGTTGATTGCTCCTAATCTCCCCAACATGTAGCCATAGAAGGGTCATGGGGTCTGGTCTTTTGTCATGTTTTCATCTGTGTCACACTGCCTCTATTAGCAATCTCATCTAACCTCATGACTTTAAATACCATCTCTCTGATGGTGATGCCCAAATTTATATCTCTAGATTAGACCTTTCTCCTGAACTTTGGCCCCCTATGTCCAACTGCCAATTTGACATCTCTTTTTAGACACTTTTATTACTTACCTCAGACTATACAAGATACCTCAGTCTGGGTGGCTTAAACAACAATTGTGTTTTTTGTTTTGTTTTTGTTTTTTGTTTTTTGTTTCTCATAATTCTGGAGGCTGGAGTCCAAGATCAAAGTACAAGCATGGTTGGTTTCTGGTGAGACCTCTCCTTCTGGCTTGCAGACAGTTTTGTTCTGTGTTCTCACATGGACTTTCCTTTGTGAGTGCATGGAGAGAGAGATCTCTGGGTGTTTATTCCTCTTCTTCTTTTTTTCAATGAGATATAATTGACATGTATCATTATATTAGTTTCAGCTGTACAACATAATTATTTGATGTAGGCATATATTACAAAATGTTCACACAGTAAATCTAGTTAATATCCATCACCACACATTGTTACAATTTTTCTTGTGAAAACATATTATTTATTTATTTATTTATTTATTTATTTATTTATTTATTTCTTGTGAAATATACAATATGGTATTATTAACTGCAGTCACCATGCAATTCATTATATACTCAAGGTTGGTTTATTTTATAACTGGAAATTTGTATTTTTGAATCACTTTTACCCGTTTTATCCAACCCTTGCCTTCTATCTTTGGCATCTACCAATCTCTTCTCTGTACCAATGAATTCAATTTTTTTTTTTTTTGGCTTCCACATTTAAATGAGATTAATCTTTGTCTTTTTAACTCTAGTAGTCTGCTTATATTCAATATAAACAAATATATATTAATCAAGTTCACACTATTTTTTTTAAGTTTTATTTATTTAAGTAATCTCTACAGCCAATGTAGGGGTGGAACACATGACCTTGAGATCACATGCTCTTCTGACTGAGCCATCCGAGTCCCCCTCACATTCTTATTTTGTTTTTCTAATTGCTACAATTTTTTTCTTAGTTTCTGTTTTCCATTTACAGTTTTTGTTTCTCCTCTATTTCTATGTTCTGTTTCATTTTTTACCTTACATTATTTCAATTAATTAAGATGTGCAAATATATATTCTTTTTTCAATATTTTTTCTCTATTAACTGAAATTTTTATTTTCAGGGGGCACTACAATATGATATCATTTCTAGAAAGTTGTTTGGCTTTCCCTGCCCCCCCATTATTGTTTCGATCCCATTCTCTTTTTTTTTATACTTTTAGATATCTAGTTCCACATATGATTGTGATTTGCCATGTCCCACATAGATCTGATGCTTTTTTCTTTAATTTCCTTTTTTCCCTTTTTTTACTTTGTACATGATAATTTAGTTTGTCCTTACCTATATTCTGCTTTATTAAATATTTCTTCAGCTGTGTCTCATCTGATATTGGGGTTTTTTAACCTTATTTATTATATTTGATTCTTTCTTATGGCTTCCATATTTCTTCTCAAGTTCTCAATTTTATTCTCTACTTTCTTGAACAATTTGATCACAATTATTTCAAATACTGAATACGCTCAAATATTTAAATTTCATATGGGTTTGTATTGTCTGTTTTTCTATTTTGATCCACTCATACTTTTTAGAACTGATTTTTTTATTATTATGTTATGTTAATCACCATACATTACATCATTAGTTTTTGATTTAGCATTCCATGATTCATTGTTTGTGTATAACACCCAGTGCTCCACGCAGAACGTGCCCTCCTTAATACCCATCACCAGGCTAACCCATCCCCCCACCCCCCTCCCCTCTAGAACCCTCAGTTTGTTTTTCAGAGTCCATCATCTCTCATGGTTTGTCTCCCCTTCCGATTTTCCCCCCTTCATTCTTCCCCTCCTGCTATCTTCTTCTTTTTTTTTTTAAACATATATTGTATTATTTGTTTCAGAGGTACAGATCTGTGATTCAACAGTCTTGCACAATTCACAGCTGATTATTATTTATTTTTTATTTAAATATAGTTGACACACAATGTTATGTTAATTTCAGGTATACAAAATAATAATTCATTGAGTCTATACAAGTCTAGGCTCATTACAAAGTGTAGATACCATCTGTTACCATGTAAATACTGTTACAATACCCTGACATACATATTTCCTATGCTGTATCTTTTATCCCCACGACTTATTCATCCCATAAGTGGAAACCTGTATCTTCCATTCCTCTATCCATTTTGCCTATCCTCCCCTCCTCCTCCCCTTTGGCAGCCATGATTTTGTTCTCTGTATTAATGGGTCTGTTTTTGCTTTTTGTTTTTGCTTTTTTTTGTTGTTGTTTATTTGTTTTGGTTTTTAGATTCCACACATTAGGTAAATGTGGTTTTACAAAAACCATATGTAAAATCATATGGTATTTGTTTTTCTCTATCTTATTTATTTCATTTACCATAATATCTCCTAGGTCCATCCATTTTGTCACCAATGACAAGATCTTATCCTTTTTTATGGCTGAGTAATATCCCATTGCAAGTATATACCACACCTTCTTTATCCATTCATCTACTGATGGACACTTGCCTGCTTCCATATTTTAGCTATTGTAAATAATGCTGCACTAACATAGAAGTGCATATATCTTTTTGAATTAGTGGTTTCATTTTCTTTGGATAAATATGCAGTAGTGGAATTACTGAATCATATTATATTTCTAATTTTAATTTTTTGAGGAATTTCCATACTGTTTTCCATAGTGGCTACCAATTTACATTCCCATCAACAGTGAACAAGTGTTCCTTTTGCTCCACATCTTTGTCAACACTTGTTATTTCTTGTCTTTTTGGTTCTAGCCATTCTGACAGGTGTAAGGTATTATCCCATTGTGGTTTTGATTTGCTTTTCCCTGATGATTAGTGATATTAAGCACGTTTTCATGTCTATTTGTCATCTGTGTATCTTCTTTGGAAAAATATCTATTCAGGTCCTCTGCCCATGTTTAATTTGGATTACTTGGGGTTTTTGGTGTTGAGTCATATAAGTTCTTTATATATTTTGGATCTTAACCCCTATTGGATATATCATTTGTGAATATTTTCTCCATCCAGTAGGTTATCTTTTTGTTAAAAATCTGATTGTTTTTGATTAGACATATGGGATGAAATATGATTAATATAACACAAAAAATCTTTAGAGGTTATCTTAATTACTGGATGAGATTATATTCTTCAAGGTTAGATTTTCTTCTGATTTTAGCAATAATTAGGGTAGAGACAGGTATACTATATCAAGTAACAGAATGAGTTTATTCATTGGTTTTAGTTTTAGGGTAAGTTGGTCAATTTTGCTTTCAATCTTACTCCAAAGTTTAGCCTTTTAAGGTCCATTCAAGAACCCTGCAATGTTTACCAGGTTCCTGGTTCCCTTTGTGGGCCATTAACTTCATTTTTGAAGTCCACATAAATATATAGAAATGTTGTAAACTTTGTTCAGCTTCTTAGACTCTCTTCAGTCAGAATTGGTAAATATTTTGATGATAAAATGAAACCAAATATTTTCTTTATCTCAATGTCTTTCTTTTCAGAATCTTGGCTCCTGAAATAGTTGTTCTATGGGTAATTCACTGATAACTTCAAATAATAGTGTTCTTACTTTTTTCAGTTTTTCTGGTTTTATCGATGGGTGGGCTGGTCAATTACAATGTTATCCATTATAAGCAGAATTCAATGTTTTCTGTATTGCTATTCCCTTTAAATATTCTAATTCATTATATTACTGATGCCTTTATTATTGAAGCCATAGAGCTTAATTTTATTATTTTTTTCTTTTCTTTTTAATTTTTTTCATTTGAATTCCAGTTAGTTAACATACAGTATATTAATTTCAGGTGTACAATATAGTGAATCAACTTTTCTCTTCAACAGTAAGGGCTCATCATAGCAAGTGTATTCCTTAATCCTCATCATCTATTTTACTTATCCCCTTATCCACCTGCCCTCTGGTAACCATCAGTTTGTTCTCTATAGGTAAAAATCTGTTTCTTGGTTTGCCTCCCACTCTCTCTCCTTTTTTTCCCCTTTGCTCTTTTGTTTTGTTTCTTAAATTCCACATATGAGTGAAATCATACGGTATTTGTCTTTCTCTGACTAACTTATTTCACTAGCATTATACTCTAGCTCCATCCATGTCATAACAAATGACAAGATTTCATTCTTTTTATGGCTGAGTAATATTTCTTCATATATATATATATATATATATATATATATATATATATATATAGCCTCTTATTTAACCATTCATCAGCCAATGGACACTTGGGCTATTTCCATGATTTGACTATTGTAGATAATGCTGTCATAAACTTCAGGGTGCATGTATCCCTTTGAATTAGTATTTTTATATTCTTTGAGTAAATACCTAGTAGTGCAATTGCTGGATCATAAGGTAGTTTTGTTTTTAACTTTTTGAGGAAACTCCATACTGTTTTCCAGAGTGGTTGCACCAGTTTGCATTCTTACCAACAGTGCAAGAGGGTTCCCCTTTGTCTACACCCTCACCAAACTTATTTTCTTTTAATAAGAAATTTAAATTCATTTTAATTTATTGGCAAAGTGTGTATATTATTTAAATATCACAATTTTCGTTTCTATGCTCTCTTGATTTTTATTTGCTTTTTTATCTTTATATTATATACTCAATAAGTGACTTAATTTTTTTCACCTAGTGATCTGGAACGTATTCAACAATGTTTTGATTTGCTTTGCTTTAGTTCACATTTAATGGTAATATGTTTGTTAATTGAAATTGATGAGCTGTGCCAAAGAAGAAGGGCAAATGGATTGGCAAAATCAAAGATTGTAAATTTTCTTAAACTATTTTCTATTATTTTCCGTTATTAATTTGGAAATCATATTTTCTATATTTATTTCAAATAGTAGAGTTATAACTTATTACACCTGTATTTATATAATTTTTAATTGAAAAGAGAAGATACCTATTAGTAATCACCTATGTATTTTCAAAACATATGCATTCTCATTTCCTATGTCCTTCCAAAATTCTTTTATTTATTGGCAATATGTGAGGCTTCATATCCATATTTTAATATTAAATTTTTTTGTTTTGGTTTCCCATATGTTTATTTAAAAATTATTTATGGCTCTTCTCTTTTATCTCCACATTAATAACATGTATTCCGATAGAATACAATGTTTACTTCCTTTCAATGCCTATTGTATTTCCTCTTATACTATACTTTTCCATTTTATAGTTCTTTACTGTTGCCTAGTCTTATAAATTGATGGATTAATTTTTTAATCATTTTCCCCTCAGGAAATGTACATGGGTGCTATGTTTCCTCAATTATTACACCTATGATCAGATATTTCTGTTGTTTCACACATGGATGCTATGTGGCTGAGTTGAAAAGCTATACATCACAAAATCCCTTTTTCTAGTTATTCTATGCAATTATTTTCTAGTGTTTAATATTTGAGATGAGTTATGAAGATTTTCCTTTCTTTAAAATTCTTTAGTAATCCTTTTTTCACACATGGATGCTTGGATGATTTGCTTCTGTCTATTTTAATTTCAACACATTTAATCTCTAATAAGGAAAATTCCTTTTGTCAGATGTAAATGTGAAAATTATACCAATTAATTTTGATAGCTATTCTTCTGGAAGTCAAATGCACCCTTTATTTTAATAGCATCTTCTGTAAATATATTTGAAATAATAATAGGCCTAGCTAGAGGAATTTAAGAAACAGAGTTAAATGCTTTGAAAATAAAGTTATCTCTTAACACAACAAAATGTGAATCCCAGAGATTTTCTCTCTCCTTCATGGTGAATTCCTACTTTTATTGACTTTGATCTTGGAGTTAAAGGGCAAATCCTCTCTCTAATTGTTGTTTTTAATAATTCTTTTTTTTAAAGATTTTATTTGTTTATTTGAGAGAGAGAGTACAAGCTGGGGAGAGAGGCAGAGGGAGAGGGAGAAACAGACTCCCCGCTGGTCAGGGAGCTCAATTTGGGGCTCGATCTCAGGACCCTGGGATCATGACCTGAGCTGAAGGCAGACACTTAACCCACTGAGCCACCCAGGTGCCCCGTTATTAGTAATTTTTAAAGCCTATTAGTACCAAAGTCTTTTTTGTTTTGTTTTAGTACCAAAGTCTTTCTTAAATGAATTCCATAGCAAGCCTTGGCCTTTATACAAATCAGCTTCTTACTGCTTTGCTGAGTTATCTCAAACTCCTAAAGGAGCAGTCTTTTATACCATGGTATAAAAATCATATAATATAAGTTGTATTATGTAACTTAATAGACATAAAATGTTATAAAATGTAAGATACTTTTGACTAAGTGTATAATGCTGTGTGTGTTCATTGTTTTTCATTAGTAAAGACATTAATTTTTTTAATTTTATTATTAGCATTTTTTTAGAGAGGGAGAGTGTCGGGGGAGGGGAAAAGGGAGAGAGAGAATCTTAAGCAGGCTCCACGCCCAGCACTGAGCCCCACCCGGGGCTCCATCTCACAACCATGAGATTATTACCTGAGCTGAAATCAAGAGTTAGACACTTAGCCAACTTAGCCACCTAGGTGCCCCTTAAATTTTATTTTTAAAACACATCTATATCCTTTATTTTTCTGAAGTGCTTATAACTTATTGGACATATACATGTCCTGGGATCATTGTGGTAGGCAAGCTCTAAGATTAGTGTCAGTTATCCCCACCTACTGTTAGACCTGTTAATCCTTCTTACGCTCGTGTTGGCTAAACTTACAGATTGACTTCCGGGCGCCTGGGTGGCTCATTTGGTTAAGCGACTGCCTTGGGCTCAAGTCATGATCTTGGAGTCCTGGGATCGAGTCCTGCATCGGGATCCCTGCTCAGCGGGGAGTCTGCTTCTCCCTCTAACCCTCTTCCCTCTTGTGCTCTCTATCCCTCATTCTCTCTCTCTCAAATAAATAAATAAAATCTTTAAAAAAAAACTTATGGATTGACTTCTAACAAATAAATTATGGAAGAATATATGTGATATCATACAGAAGTTAAGTTATAAAAAGGTATGGCTTCTGTCTTTGGTGTTCTCTCTTCTTTGCCTTGCATTGTCCTGGGAAGCCATTTGTTGTTCCATGAGGGAACCTCATGGAGATGCCTGCATGATGAGAAACTAAGGCCTGCTACTAACTAAATAAATGTTAGCAGGGTTGCAGAATCTTACTCTCAGTCAAACTTCAGACAAGAACCACAACCTTGGTTTACAGCTTGCCTGCAATCTCATGAGAAACCTTGAACCAGAAACACAGCTAAACTGTCTGGTTTCTGGTGACACAGAAACTGTGAGCTAAAAAAAAGTTGGTTGTCTTGACTTGCTAAATTTTGGAATAACTTGTTCCACAACGGGAGATAACAAACATCGTGTTTTTCCTACTTGTATGTTTTTCTCTTCAACTAAGTAATAGCCACAGTCCCACATATTAAGGTGGGGAACATATCAGAATGAAACAATTCATCATTTAATCATTATTAAAAGATCCTGCAAGTAGAAATTGTATGTTTTTTTTTCATGTACACAATTTCAAGAATGAGTTCCACAAAAGAATAAGAGCAAAAGGGATACTTTGTAGTCAAAGTAATTATCCATATTAATTATGTCAGGAGATAATGTCCCAAGTCATTCCCACACCAACCTGAATTCTGGCCAGTTTATTGAATTGACTGTTTCTCCTTGATTTCCTTCTTTATCATTTAAATAATTACATGTTATTTTTGCTGTTGTTGTTGTTGTCATTCTTTTTTATAGAAATTCACCAGGAGCTAGGTTTTATTTACATGTGGCTGAAAACTAAATTTGGGACAGCTATAGTAATCTTAATTTTTTTTTATTGAGAGTTTTTAAAAACAATAATTGCTATGACATTTCAGGATACAGTTTCTTTTATGTCAATAATAAAAGTAAAAAAGATTTAAGTCATGTGTATTTTATGAGACATTTTTGAGCATTGAGTTCACAGACAGTGGCTAAATCAATCTCTTTTGGAAGCTACACTAACAATTTGAAGTCATCAGGAAGAAGATCACGCAATGCCAACTCAAAAGAAATACTAACTGTGATTTATGGTTATTCTGTGTTTTCAAATATATTTTCATAAATATTTCTCTATCCTAACTTGCTCTAGACAAACAGATTTTTTGTAAGTGTTAACACTGTTTCTTTAAAGCAGCCCAGAAGGCTATCATAATAACAACTTTCAAAAATGTCATAAAATTTAAAACGAGGTGCCAGGTAGGAATCTCATGAAGTCCAAAGGTCAAGATTCTAAAAACTGCCAGAGACTATGGTGATGCATATTGTTATGTTGAGTGAAAATAATTTTTGCAGCTTTTTATTTTAGATTAATTTAAAAAATACATAGGTTATTAATTTTTGATTTCATTTTAATTGCAGCAAGTTAAACTATAAATACAAATCATATTTTTAACCACAGAATTTTACAAAGAAAGCAGGTCTTAATTTATGTGTGATCTCAAAGCTTCTAAGATCTGTTACATTGTTTTAAAAACCTTTAGGACAAGTTTCAGCACCAAAGTAGTCCCTAAATCTTGGTAAAAACCATGGTATTGTGACTTATCTACTTGTAGATCACTGTTGTGTAATAGACTAACGTTTTCATGTATAAAACAAAATATAAAAACTGTGAATAATTGAACACTGCATCAAAAACTAACAATGTTATTATATGTTGGCTAATTGAAAATAATAAAAAAATAAATAAATACAGTAAAATAAAATATTTCCCCTCTCCTCAGTTCATATTAAAGATTTTCTGGTCAATAGTGAACTGACTATGGTAGCTTATGCAAAATGACCAACATATTTAATTCTGGGCAGAGTGGTACAAATTGTTAAAAAGAAAGGAATTAGATATTCATCATCAAAATATTTTCCTCTCTTGCTAATCAAGTTTAGAATTGGAACTGTTTACAAAACTCTTTGGTAAATATTTTAAGCCATAGAAGTGAAGTTAACCTAGTGTCAGTCCATTGCTAAAATATTCTCATAACCTGGTAAAAATATTATAGATTTAGTTCTGGAAAGGGCCTGAGAAAGTCTGAGTATTTCACAATTGAATTCATTTCCTATTTGAATAAATATTATTTAGGATAGTGTTTGTGTTAGTTGGCTAGTGCTATCCTAAGAAAGTACCACAAACTGGTTAATTTTTTTTTAATTTTTTATTGTTATGTTAATCACCATATATTACATCATTAGTTTTTGATGCAGTGTTCCATGATTCATTGTTTGTTCATAACACCCAGTGCTCCATGCAGAACGTGCCCTCCTCAATACCCATCACCAGGCTAACCCATCTCCCCACCCTCCTCCCCTCTAGAACCCTCAGTTTGTTTTTCAGAGTCCATCATCTCTCATGGTTCGTCTCCCCCTCTGACATACTCCCCTTTTCTTCCTCTCCTGTTATCTTCTTCTTTTTCTTTTTTCTTAAAATATGTTGCGTTATTTGTTTCAGAGGTACAGATCTGTGATTCAACAGTCTTGCACAATTCACAGCGCTCACCGTAGCACATACCCTCCCCAATGTCTATCACCCAGCCACCCCATCCCTCCCACCCACCCCCACTCCAGCAACCCTCAGTTTGTTTCCTGAGATTAAGAATTCCTCATATCAGTGAGGTCATACTGGTTAATTTAGACAACAAAGATTTACTGTCTCAAAGTTCTGGAAGCTTAAAATCTAAGATCAATGTGTTGACAAGGTTGGTTCCTTCTGGAAGCTGTGGGGGAGAATCTGTCCCAGGCCCTTCCCCAGCTCCTGGTGATCACTGGTCATCTCTGGCTTTCCATGGCTTTTGCTGCATTGCCCAGTTCTCGCCTTCATCCTCACATGGCATTCTCTTTGTGTGTGTCTGTGCCCAGATACCCCCTTTTCATAAGGATACATAAGGATAATGACAGATTAGCGGCTCATCTTATCCTAGTGTGACCTCATCTTCCATTTGCCATGACCCTATTTCCAAAGATGGGCACATTCTAAAGGACTTGGGATCATGACATCAACATATGAATTTTGGTTGTAGAATTCAACCCATAACGGTGTTCTCATTGCTCTCAACCCCCCCATAAATGGAAGAAAAGACATATTCACCACACCCAAGTCCTACATAAGAGTTTGTATGTTATTAATGGACAGTGGGGTGGTGGTACCCTGATCTCAGAGTTCCTAGCCTCTAGAACTGTGAGAAATAAATGTCTGTTGCTTAAGCCATCCAGTACACGGTGTTTTATTATGGCAACCAAGATGACTAAGAGAAATTAATCTTCAAATATAACCCTATCATATAAGCATTTAATTGTGTATCAGAGAATGCTGCTGGTAGATCTCCTTATGTTCACCTCACAGAACTGTTATTTGTAAAGGGTATCCAATAGAACAGAAGAAGCTTCGCTGAGCTAAAGAACCCTGGGTGACTTTATTACGTTGGAGATAATGACATTAGGACACAGGATAGTAAATATTTTGTTCAAGGGTAGACACCTGGGATTGTTGAAACTATGGTCATTGTTTCATGAAATCTTGTTCAGTGAACTATAGTAATGTCTTGTTTAATGTCTTGAAATAAGAATATAATTACTTTTGTCATATTCTAAAATTACAAAATAGATAAATTATGTTTCTAGTTCTGATGAAAGAAGCATAATGATGCTGCATTAGCAAATGGAAACCGAATTAACCAAATACATGTAACATCTGAATAATTACTTCTAATATTAAAATAACTATTACATAAATACATAGCTTCCAATGGACTAAACTACATTTTATGAAGCTCATCAATAAGCAAATGTTGTAACTTCTTACCACGTATAAATAAAGCCCTTTATAACACTTTCATTTTATTTATGGACCACTATATGTTAGTATTTTATTTTAACTGCATCCATCATAGTTTGTAGAACTAGCTTTTGGTGTCAACAGATGAAATATCTAATGAGTTATGATCAGAAAAAGGAATACAGATGTACTGTATGTCAAATTCTCTTTTCCTCATTAGTACAGCAGCTGTTTGGCTGACAGTTTGAATGATGTTTTAGTGTTTATTCTAGATTGCTTTTATAATATATGGAAGTTTTGGTTGGAACTTCCCATATTCCTCTTTCATTTATTTTTCAAAGAAGCAAGATAAAATAACCTTAGGTGAATTACCTATTATATAATAAAACATGACTATATACACATTGACCAAATAACCATATGGTATAAATTATATAACTGCATCCACAAAAAAATGAGAAATTATAATTCAACATTTAAATATGTTATGATTTATAAAAACTCTATAAAATCTATGCAACACTTTACAAAGAATATAAAGAGAACCTATATATCTTACTGTTTGAAGAAATATATCTCAAGCATAGTCCTGAATGGAAGGCTTAAAGTCTTTCTCAATATATTTACATAATTAATATAATTCAAATAAAAATAAAATAAAATAATAGAAAGAATATACTACAGAATAATTTGTCCTAAAATATTACTAAGCTGAAATACAAAAATATTTGTTACTTGTGCAGAAATGCTCATACATATGAGAAATGATTGACAGAGGGGTGTTGCAAATGAAACTGAATGACATCTAGGTAATTTGACTAACTAAAAGAAAATTCAAACAGTTTGGGGATGAAGAAAATGTAATTTATAAATTTTTATTTTATTTTATTTTACTTTATTTTATTATGTTATGTTAATCACCATATATTACATCACTAGTTTTTGATGTAGTGTTCCATGATTCATTGTTTGCATATAACAACCAGTGCTCCATCCAGTATGTACCCTCTTTAATACCCATATTAGTTTTTGATATAGTGTTCCATGATTCATTGTTTGCATATAAAACCCAGTGATGCATCCAGTATGAGCCCTCTTTAATACCTATCACCAGGCTAACCCATCCCCCCATCCCCCTTCCCTCTAGAACTCTGTTTGATTCTCAGAGACCATTGTTTCTCATGGTTCATCTCCCTCTCTGATTCCCCTTCCTTCATTTTTCCCTTCCTGCTATCTTCTTCTTTTTTTTTTTAACATATAAAGTATTATTTGTTTCAGAGGTACAGGTCTGTGATTCAACAGTCTTACACAATTCATAGCGCTCATCATAGCACATACCCTCCCCAATGTCTATCACCCAGTCACCCCATCCCTCCCACCCCCCACCACTCCAACAACCCTCAGTTTGTTTCCTGAGATTAAGAATCCCTCATATCAGTGAGATCATATGATACATGTCTTGCTCTGATTGACTTATTTTGCTCAGCATAATACCCTCCAGTTCCATCCACATCATTGCAAATGGCAAGATTTCATTCCTTTTGATGGCTACATAATATTCCATTGTATATATGTATACCACCTCTTCTTTATCCATTCATCTGTTGATGGACATCTTGGCTCTTTCCATAGTTTGGCTATTGTGGACATTGCTGCTATAAACATTAGGGTGCACGTACCCCTTCGGATCCCTACATTTTTATCTTAGGGGTAAATACCCAATAGTGCAATTGCTGGGTCGTACGGTAGCTCTATTTTCAACTTTTTGAGGAACCTCCATACTGTTTTCCAGAGTGGTTGCACCAGCTTGCATTCCTACCAACAGTATAGGAGGGTTCCCCTTTCTCCGCATTCCCGCCAACATCTGTCATTTCCTGACTTGTTAATTTTAGCCATTTTGACTGGTATGAGGTGGTATCTCACTGAGGTTTTGATTTGGATTTCCCTAATGCCGAGCGACGTTGAGCACTTTTTCATGTGTCTGTTGGCCATTTGGATGTCTTCTTTGGAAAAATGTCTGTTCATGTTTTCTGCCCATTTCTTGATTGGATCATTTGTTCTTTGGGTGATGAGTGTGATAAGTTCTTTATAGATTTTGGATACTAGCCCTTTATCTGATATGTCATTTGCAAATATCTTCTCCCATTCTGTCAGTTGTCTTTTGGTTCTGTTGACTGTTTCTTTTGCTGTGCAAAAGCTTTTTATCTTGATGAAATCCCAATAATTCATTTTTGCTCTTGCTTCCCTTGCCTTTGGTACTGTTTCTAGGAAGAAGCTGCTGTGGCTGAGGTTGAAGAGGTTGCTGCCTGTGTTCTCCTTTAGGATTTTGATGGACCCCTGTCTCACATTGAGGTCTTTCAACCATTATGAGTCTATTTTTCTGTGTGGTGTAAGGAAATGGTCCAGTTTCATTCTTCTGCATGTATCTGTCCAATTTTCCCAAAACCATTTGTTGACGAGACTGTATTTTTTCCATCAGACATTCTTTCCTGCTTTGTTGAAGATTAGTTGACCATAGAGTTGAGGTTCCATTTCTGGGCTCTCTATTCTGTTCCATTGATCTATATGTCTGTTTTTGTGCCAGTACCATACTATCTTGATGATGACAGCTTTATAATAGAGCTAGAAGTCCGGAACTGTGATGCCGGCAGCTTTGCTTTACTTTTTCAACATTCCTCTGACTATTCAGGGTCTTTTCTGGTTCCATACAAATTTTAGGATTATTTGTTCCATTTCTTTGAAAAAAGTGGATGGTATTTTGATGGGGATTGCATTGAAAGTGTAGTTTGCTCTAGGTAGCATTGATATCTTCACAATATTATTCTCCCAATCCACGAGCATGGAACGTTTTTCCATTTCTTTGTGTCTTCCTCAATTTCCTTCATGAGTATTTTATAGTTTTCTGAGTACAGATTCTTCAAATCCTTGGTTAAATTTATTCCTAGGTATCTTATGGTTTTGGGTGCAATTGTAAATGGGATCAACGCCTCAATTTCTCTGTCTTCTGTTTTGTTGTTGGTGTATAGGAATGCCACTGATTTCTGTGCCTTGATTTTATATCCTGCCACTTTACTGAATTCCTGTATGAGTTCTAGCAGTTTTGGGGTGGAGTCTTTTGGGTTTTCCACATAAAGTATCATATCATCTGCAAAGAGTGAGAGTTTGACTTCTTCTTTGCCAATTCGGATGCCATTTATTTCTTTTTGTTGTCTGATTGCTGTGGCTAGGACTCCTAATACTATGTTGAATAGCAGTGGTGATAGTGGACATCCCTGCCGTGTTCCTGATCTTAGGGAGAAAGCTCTCAGTTTTTCCCCATTGAGAATGATATTCGCTGTGGGTTTTTCATAGATGGCTTTTATGATATGGAGGTATGTACCCTTTATCTTTATATTCTGAAGAGTTTTGATCGAGAAAGGGTGGTGTACTTTGTCAAATGCTTTCTCTGCATCTATTGAGAGGATCATATGGTTCTTGTTCTTTCTTTTATTAATGTATTGTATCACATTGATTGATTTGTGTATGTTGAACCAACCTTGTAGCCCAGGGATAAATCCCACTTGGTCGTGGTGACTAATCCTTTTAATGTACTGTCAGATCCTATTGGCTAGTATTTTTGTGAGAATTTTTGCATCCATGTTCATCAAGGATATTGATCTGTAATTCTCCTTTTTGATGGGGTCTTTGTTTTGGGGATCAAGGTAATGGTGGCCTCATAAAACAAGTTTGGAAGTTTTCCTTCCATTTCTATTTTTTGGAACAGTTTCAGAAGAATAGGTATTAATTCTTCTTTAAATGTTTGGTAGAATTCCCTTGAGAAGCTATCTGGCCCTGGACTTTTATTTGTTGGGAGAGTTTTGATGACTGCTTCCATTTCCTTAGTGGTTATAGGTCTGTTCAGGTTTTCTATTTCTTCCTGGTTCAGTTTTGGTAGTTGATACATCTCTAGGAATGCATCCATTTCTTCCAGATTATCTAATTTATTGGCATATAGTTGCTCCTAATATGTTCTTATAATTGTTTGTATTTCTTTGGTGTTGGTTGTGATCTCTTTCATTCATGATCTTATTGATTTGGGTCATTTCTCTTTTCTTTTTGATAAGTCTGGGCAGGGGTTTATCAGTCTTTAATTCTTTCAAAGAACCAGCTCCTAGTTTTGTTGATCTGTTCTACTGTTCTTTTGGTTTCTATTTCATTGATTTCTGCTCTGATCTTTATTATTTTCCTCTCTTGCGGGGTTTAGACTTTATTTGCTTTTCTTTCTCCAGCTCCTTTTAGGTGTAGGATTAGGTTGTGTATTTGAGACCTTTCTTGTTTCTTGAGAAAGGCTTGTATTGCTATATACTTTCCTCTTAGGACTGCCTTTGCTGCATCCCAAAGATTTTGAACAGTTATGTTTTCATTTTCATTTGTTTCCATGAATTTTTTTAAATCTTCTTTTATTTCTTGATTGACCCATTCATTCTTTAGTAATGTGCTCTTTAGCCTCCATGTATTTGAGTTCTTTCCAACTTTCCCCTTGTGATTGAGTTCTAGTTTCAAAGCACTGTGGTCTGAATATATGCAGGGAATGATCCCAATCTTTTGGTAGCAGTTGAGACCTGATTTGTGACCTAGGATGTGATCTATTCTGAAGAATGTTCCATGGGCACCAGAGAAGAATGTGTATTCTGTTGCTTTGGGATGGTATGTTTGGAATATATCTGTGAAGTCCATTTGGTCCAGGGTGTCATTTAAAGTCTTTATTTCCTTGTTGATCTTTTGCTTAGATGACATGTCCATTTTAGTAAGGGGGTGTTAAAGTCCCCCACTATTATTGTATTTTTGATTATGTGTCTCTTTGATTTTTTTATTGATTGGCTTATATAATTGGTGCTCCCATATTAGGGGCATAGATATTTACAGTTGTTAGATCTTCTTGGTGGATAGACCCTTTAAGTAAGATATAGTGCCCTTTCTCATCTCTTATTATTGTCTTTGGTTTAAAATCTAATTTATCTGATATAAGGATTGCCACCCTAGCTTTCTTTTGGTGTCCATTAGGATGGTAAATATTTTCCACCCTGTCACTTTCAATCTTGGGGTGTCTTTGGGTCTAAAATGAGTCTCTGCAGACAGCATATCGATGGGTCTTGTTTTTTAATCCAATCTGATACCCTGTGTCTTTTGATTGGGGCATTTAGCCCATTTACATTCAGGGTAACTATAGAAAGATATGAATTTAGTGCCATTGTATTGCCTGTAAGGTGGCTGTTACTATATATTGTCTGTGTTCCTTTCTGGTCTGTGTTACTTTTAGGCTCTCTCTTTGCTTGGAGGACCCCTTTCAATATTTCTTGGAGGGCTGGTTTCATGTTTGCAAATTCCTTTAGTTTTCGTTTGTCCTGGAAGTTTTTTATCTCTCTTTCTATTTTCAGTGACAACCTAGCTGGATATAATATTCTTGGCTGCATATTTTTCTCCTTTAGTGCTCTGAATATATCATGCCAGTCCTTTCTGGCCTGCCAGGTCTCTGTGGATAGGTCTGTTGCCAATCTCATGTTTCTACCATTGTAGGTTACAGATCTCTTCTCCTGAGCTGCTTTCAGGATTTTCCTTGTCCCTGAGACTTGTGAGTTTTACTATTAGATGTCGGGGTGTTGACTTATTTTTATTGATTTTGAGGGGGGTTCTCTGCTATAATTTACTCCAATATACCATCTGCCCCCTCTCTCTTTTTCTTCTTCTTCTGGGATCCCAATTATTCTATTATTGTTTTGTCTTATGATATCACTTATCTCTCGAATTCTGCCCTCATGATCCAGTAGTTGTTTTTCTCTTCTTTTTCAGCTTCTTTATTTTCCATCATTTGGTCTTCTATATGACTAGTTCTCTCTTCTGGCTCATTTATCCTAGCAGTTAGAGCCTCCATTTTTGATTGCACCTCATTGATAGCCTTTTTGATTTCAACTTGGTTAGATTTTAGTTCTTTTATTTCTCCAGAAAGGGTTTCTCTAATATCTTCCATGCTTTTTTCAAGCCCAGCTAATATGTTTAAAATCGTCATTCTGAACTCTAGTTCCGACATCATACTAATGTCCATATTGAATCGGTCCCTGGCAGTCGGTACTGCCTCTTATTCTTTTTTTGTGGTGAATTTTTCCATCTTGTCATTTTGTCCAGTAGAGAATAGATGAATGAGAGAACAAAATGCTAAAAGGGTAACAATGACCCCAGAAAAATATACACTAAACAAATCAGAAGAGACCTGAAACTGGGGGAAAAGAAAGGGAAAGGATGAAAAAAGAGAAAAAGAAGATAAAACAAAACAAAAAACAAACAGAATATGATCAAATATGATCAGGCTCTTGCATAGATCAGTGCCATGCACTAGATTTTGGGCCTATTTTGATTTGTTAGATGAAAGTGACTCCCAAAATTTTAAAGAAAGAAAAACCTATATATGTACAAAAATAAGGGTAAATACAGTCATGCAATATGATTATAAAGATGAAAATTATAAAAGATTTTATAAAAGGAATTGATAAGAAGTTGTTGAAAAAAGAAAAGAGGATTTATAAAAAGGGGGGGAAGCATATGTGATCAGGCGGGAGAATAGAACAAAGCCATACACTAGAGATTTAGGGTATATTTTGGTCTGTTAGAAGACTTTTCTTCGATCTCCTGTTGAGTTCATAAGTGTTCAGAATTTTTTGATCCCTATCTAGCTGAATTCCTGGGACCAGACGAAATTTAGGTCTCCTACTCCTCCACCATCTTGCTCCTCCCCTCGTAATTTATAAATTGATTAAACAAGTTGAGTGGGGAAGGATCTAATAACGAATATGAACTGGGTATATAAATCCATTACAGAAAAAATAGTTTAAAAACCCAAACAAAGAAACTCAATATATGCCATGATTATGCACCAAGCTTAAACACATGACTGGTAGAATTTTTATGAGAAACATTGTAATTGTAAATATGTTTCCAAATCAGACTTCATTCTTAAAAATAATAATAATTATTTTTGAATATATGCTTTCAGAATATTTATCTAATAACAGGGAAAGATGGGTAGTCATGGTAGCTTATTAGAATATTAATGAAAAAATCATAGCACCCCTGTTATTTGTTCAACAGCCAAAAGGAATTCCTATGTGAATAAATACCTATGAAAGTGAACTTTTTTAAGGTGTAATGTTAGTATTTTTTTTAAACATTTTATTTACTTTATTTGAGAGAGAAAGAGCAAAAGTGGGGAGAGGGGCAGAGGAAGAGGGAAAAGCCATCTACCAGACTATCAAGGAGCCCAAGGCCTGGCTCCACACAGGGCTCATCCTAGGACCCCAGGATCATGACCTGAGCTGATGTCAGACACTTAACTGAGTCACCCAGGCACACCTATGATAGTGTTTTTTAAAAATTCTTTACCTTTGTACATGTTACCCTTTTAATACTAAGATCACTTGGGTCATTAATAGTTTTACAAATTCTAATATTTTAATTTTACTTACTATAGTTTATATATTAGAAGCATATCAATTTTTATGTAATGATAGTGAAATATTAACCCATCTAAATTCATTCCAGGAAAAGGTGAATCAATGTTGAACAAATGTGATAAATTGTTAATTTTTAATTTCAGATTCTGTCTTAGCTGCAATCAAATTTCTATCCCGATTCAAGATGTTTTGCTTATTCAGATGAGTTAGTGCATTTTCACACAATTTATTAATAAACACAAACTTAAACAAAGCCAGAAGTTTACATTAGCCTAAAAACATTAACTCTCACTGGAGACTTTCCTTCTTATTACAAAACGACATATATTGAATCATTTAATTTATTCTTAAATTCAAGCCATTTTAGTACTTTTTTTTAAATTTAATTTAATTTAATGTTTTTATTATGTCCAGTTAGCCGCTGTATAGTATATCATTAGTTTTTGATGTAGTGTTCAGTGATTCATTAGTTATGTATAATACCCAGTACACATCACAACACATGCCCTCCTTAATACCCATCACCTTGTTACCCCCTCCTTTTAAATGACCTATAGGTAAATTAAACTCTTAAGAAAAATGTATTGGATTTTCCTTTGAAAGAAGTAACCTTAACAATTTGAAAAAAATTAGGAAAATGCAAAGAAATAAAGAGAAAGATTGTAGTATGTAATACTATTATCAATTCGACTTATTATCTCTGTTTAGTTTTTAATTTTTTATGACTGTAGAAATCAAGGTATTTAATGATTTCTTAGTATTAAAACACTTTTTTTATTTTTATTTATATGTTAAAGATTTTATTTTTATTTATATGTTAAAGATTTTTCCTTTATCACTAAGACATAGTTTAAAATAGTCTACACATAATCCAGAATAGGCATCTACATTACATATACACTTAATTTGCCAAGATTCCTCTAATTACCTTGCCATTGTCAAACCTATGAATTAATTCCTTTATTTTCTTTAAAGTGAGATGGATGAAGGTTACTTGCAATCTCAGATATCTGGCTAGGCAGAGGAAAATCATTTCCTTTCTTTGGCAAGTATAATGTCTTGAATTAAAAACAAACAAGTGAACAAACAAAAAGAATAATAGGAATTACTGATCCTGAGCTAGGTTGCAATGACTGCTTCATTGAGGTGTATGTCTTCAGGTGACATCATTTTTATTTATGTCTAGGTATTGTTTTGAAACAGGAATTTAACTTATGGAATCTCTAGTATGCAGAGTATTAAAATATACTCACAATATATGTGTATAATTACCCATTTAAATAAAAAATAAACAGATGATAAAGAAATGTAGCAGGGGAAAATAAGATATTTTAGAGTCAGTGAGAAATGTACTAGTGAGGTAATAATAATTTTCCTATTACTGTATTAATTCATTCTGCTTATATCAGCAATATGATTTTAATTAACCAGGTACAAAATCCAAAGTTTGTGTACTATAATACTTTAAGTATACTAAATAACATTTACTTTTAAAGAGTCTTTAACTGTGCTTTTTTGGACTGTCATATTTTTAGATTCAATTCTCTATTACATGTTTGAATATGAAACTTTAATGGACAAAACTATGGAAAAGAGTATGCATAATAAGTGGTAGAGAAAAAAAATTAAATGTCAGATGAAAGTACATTGCCTATTTTAAACCTATGGGATCTCAGGGGAAGTATTTTGTATTGTAAATATTTTAAAATTAACATACCATCCAAATACACTGCATTATAATATGCTAATTGTTTTCTGGATCAGCACATTATTTCTGAGTGTCCTTGACAACTCCCTTTTTCTTAAAGATGTGTCTGAAAAATATGCTATGTTTTAAACATAAAATATCATGTTACCAGTTGATACGCCCTTAAAATTTCATGTTTCTGCCTTCCATTTATTTCATTTTACTCTTTTTGTATGTTTATTTTTCTTAGAATTATGAAAAATCAGAAATATTAATAGGTACTACTCAGTTATTCTCAAGATAATTTATCATTGATGATTTTGCTCTCCTCAGAGAATTTACTAGCAACCAAAAAGCAGTAGATAAAATTGCCTTCCTCAACTAAATAAAGCAAAACAAAAAGAAAAATATCCTAAGAATCTACTAGCAGCCACAAAACAAATTTGGTCATTCTGTTCTGGTTATTATTATCATCTTCAATTCCTTGTTCGGTTATTACATAACCATTTACCATTTCTATAACCATATTCAAAGAGACTAGTTTTTTTGTAATATGTATAACTATGAATTATTATAAAATTAGGGAATATAAGAAAAGAATTTTGACCAACAGTGTATTGTTAATTCAGTCACTATATGAACGTACTGTTCCATAATACATGCATGTTTTAATAATTAGTTTTTTTGATAATATACTTTATGGAGTAGTGACAAAATTCCCCATCTCACTACTCATGCAGAGATCTAAAATGCCAAGCAAGGTCTGCCAATGTACAGCAATGCCAATGTGAATGTCTGTAATTAATGGAAATATTATTTTGCTGGTATGTAAATCATTAAGTGGAAAGTTTGCATTACAAAAATGAAAGTCTTCAGGAACCACAGTTATACAATGAATTTTTTGCATCAGCAATGCCTGATGCTTTATTTCTTAGGATGATCAGTGCTTGAGGTGTATTTAGTTCCATGTTAAGTAAGCCTCCTAGTTCTTTTTAGACTCAACATTAGTACAGGTTGCATCTTGGAAGCACACGGGATTCTTCCTCCACTGAACTGGTATGTTTTCTCCACACAGGTGTGTCATTTGCTTCCTATCTTGCACTCACCCCTGAACCTTTCTGCCTCCCTACATCATATAGAGGCTGCTGTGTCTCTAGCTTTGAATAAGACACAGACAACAAAAGTGACAACACTAACCAAGCCAGAGTGCTCTGGAGGCAGGCCTCTGGAGATGTTTCACACCCCCCTTCCTTTTAACAGTTACCATCTCCATTTTTTACTCTTCCTTTGCCTCTTTCACCAGAAAATAACTTTGTTACTTGGTAGTTTTTCTAATACCCTTTAAAGCATATTTCTCTGTTAGAGTTTTGCAAAAATACTTTTAATGTAATGACTTCCCAAATATCTTACCTTAATATGAATAGAGAGAATTTATAATAGAGAAGACATACTAAAATCCTATATATATATATATTACTTTAAAAGGAGTGGTAAAAAAAATACATGGGAGTAAGTCAAATGCAGAGTTAGATAACTATGAAAATAAAATAGGAGGTGATAATTTTATATCATTTTTAATTGAAAAGGTTCTAAATTACTGTGGATTATAATATAACCTCCAGGGAATAATGCAGGTTTTTAGGATTTAGAGTAATTTTTTCAACAATGAGAGTGAGTTAGTAGACATTGGAATACTATCTCAAGGAATTTTCTTTTAAGTGACTAGATTTTAAGAGATTATTTTACCCCATCTAAGGACAGATTATATGCTTATACCTGCCTTGAAATCCAATGATCTGTGTACAAAATTTGGATTTGTTAATTCCCATTTCAGAAAATAAACTTCATATGAATGTTAATATTACTTACACATTTTCATATGTGTGTGTCCTTTTACACATTAACACACACTTGGATAAACTGTTCATCAATGTTAATATTATTTATACATTTTCATATTTAAGTGACTTCTAGGCTTAACATAATTCATAATGCAATGCACATGATTTTAAATAAATTAGTAATTCTTCCACCGTTGATAATAAAGAAGAATCCTTCTTCAAACTCACTCCAAAATAATTAGGTACTAGATAATTAAAACATCATTTTACGTATAAATACATACACATAAATACACACAGGTTTATAAGTCATGGTCCAAAGAAGGATTGGGGTTACATGAACTGGAACAACTTCTATTCAAGATAAACGTAGAAAACACTGATACTCAGGCGTAACTGGGCTGGGTGCACAGAGACAAAGTGGCTCATCATTGAACTGGGAAACAGTGAAGATTAGATGGATGGAATAGCTTCTGAATTGGGTTTGAGAATATGTAATGCTTTGTAATGCAATGTGTTATTTGTGAGTGAAATTAATTGCTCTCTTGAATCACATAGTAATTAGATGATATAATGGATTAATAATATTATTTTTCTGACAAAAACTCTGAAAGCTGTTTGAGCTTCATAGGTTCTGTTGAATATCACCACACAGTGATTAACAATGTGAATGGCTCTATGCTTGGTGCTATTAAGTGAAGTTGCTTTTAAAAAATATTAGATATTTTGATTAGGGCAAAAGGAAACATATTTTAAAGAAGGCACCCTTATAGATGGTTTAAAATAACATCAGTGACCAAAAGTATCTGACCTTTGAATGTCACAAAATGTCATTCTAATCTTGAAGTATAGAGTGAAAATAAAGTTTCATTTACTATGGTTAGAAAATGGTGCATTAGGTTCCTTGCTTATATATTACCATCAACAGAACACGTACTAAAAGTCTGTTTTTATGTTAAATAGAAAGAGCCACAATTGCTCTTCTTTCAGTACAAAAAAAAATGTTTGTTAAATATTTTCATTGTTTTTGGAATTATCAAATATTAGATCCAAGGAGTGTATACTGTCCTGGCTATGGCTTCATAGAGGTATATATACCATAACAAATTAGAAATCACTCAATTTTTATATATGTATTATCACATATCTTGTGTTGAACAATATTTTATTTGGTGAGAATAAGAACAAAGAACTGGAAAATAAGGCTTGAGACTAATTTAAAGCGCAGTTAATAAAGAGAACAAAATGAGACAAAACATACATTGCATTATGTTACAGGAGGTGTGAGGATCTTAGACTGTCAGAGAGTAGATAATTATATACAGAGAGAAATCACTATAAAACTTAATATTTGGAAACACTACAAATGGCTAGATATAAATAGGTAGAACCAGAAAGCATGTTGTGTATTGGAGATACACAAGTACAAGTGTATAGGGAAAAGTTCAATGCAAAGATATTTTATGAAAAATGGTACATAACATAACTTAATAAAAAAGGGTGATGGGAAAGCAAACTGAACTTACTACTCACCTATAGCACTTACTATATCCCTAGTAATGTATTACTGTGGGAATTGTTCAATATTATCATTAAACTCTACATGCATTTTCCAAGCCCACCGACTTAACAGGTAGTCTGTGCTTTTAGAATTCAGGTTCATTACTGGCTTGTGAATCTATGAGCCGCTACTCTGATCTTACAAGTTGCTCTAAGTTATGTCTGTATTTAAAATGGAATGGCTGTGATTATGAAGAGATTTATGTCATCTGACAAAACCATTGCCTTGTTTTCAGGATTTGGGTTTACCAAATGTCTTTTGTTTTTGTTTTTGCTTTACATAATTTATACAGTGTAACAATTTATACATTCTTATGTACTCACCAATTGGGTATCTGTAAAAATAGGTAAGAATGAAAATGAGCACCAAATGTATATAAATAGTTACTGGTTATAATTTTTGTAAGAGAACTTTAAACAGGCTTCTCATTGCAATGTAGTCTTCAGGAAAATGTATCATATCTTGGTCATGAAAAATAATTTGAGCAACTGTAGACAGAAATGGAACATAAGATGTTACAGTAGTAGACTGAGAAAAGGCATAGAGATCTGAAAAAGCTATGCTTTCCAGGGATTTTCTAAGTATTGCTGTGTAATGAATTACCTCACTACTTAGCAACTTAAACCAGCAAATGCTTATTATATTAAAGTTTTCGTGGATCAGAAATTTGGTAATAGTTCAGTTGCATAGTTCTGCCTCTGGGTCTCTCGTGAGGCAGCAGTTAAGCTGCCAGGTCTTCATTCATGCCCAGGTTCAACTGGAGCTAACGAATCTGCTTCCTACTTCATTTCCATTGTTGGTAGCCTCAGTTCCTCACTGAAGTTTGACAGAGGTTTCTGATCCCCATCATGTGAGCTCTCCATTGGGCTGTTTACAACATGGTAGTTTGAGCAAGTGATTTGAGAAAGAGAAAGAGAATCCAAAATGGCAGGTATGGTCTTTTTATAACCCAATATTTGTAGTGACATAATACCATCATGTCTGCCAAATACCATTAGCATTTGTGACCATTATTCACAAAGACTAACTGGAAAAGTGTGAGAGTGAACTAAACAGATGTGAATAGCAGGAAGCGAGTCATGAGGGCCCTTTGGAGGCTGGCTGCTACACAGAGCAGAGCATTCTATACAATCAAAAACATTACACCTAGCCCCTTCCTAGGAAACACTTGGCAACATATGGAGACAAGACTGGTTGTCAGAACTGGGAGTGTTGCCTCTGGTATCTAATGAGGAAGGGCCAGAGTGCTGATAGACATCCTACAATGCCCAGGACAGGCCCCACAGGCCCCCAAAACTAATTTCCACCCCCACATGTCAATAATGCTGAGGTTATACAACACTGTTTAGCTAAGCTAGAAAGTATACAGGAGGCTATTAATAAAAATAGTGACATGCTGATTCTCTAAATATTATTTGCATATGACATTCTAAGGAAGCCAATGAAAAAGACTCTCAAATAAAACAAGAGAAGCAAAAATAATGCTAAAAATAAAGAAGTAAAATAAAATGGTCAAAGAGAAAAAAAAGTGCTTGTTTCAGGTCATCTGATTATATATATGTAAAACTAAATAAAACCTTTTGACAAATGAACTAAGAGAATATTTTGAGAATTGAAGTGGGAATTTCTTTTATATAAACCAGAATATACCACTTGCAAATAAATATATTTTCCTGACATTTTGGGTTTTCTTTCCTCTTTTATCCAAGAGTTAAGAATGTTCCCATCAAGCCAGGAAGTGGGGTTCTGTTTTTCTAATTTATTAATACTAAGATTTATCACTGCCTAGCAGAGATTGCCATCTCTGTTTCTAAATCATTTTAGACAGGATTGAGATTTCTTTTGTTGTCTAAGACATGATCAGTTTTGCAATTTTGTATTCTATAAAAAGCATTCTTTGTGTGTTCCTATTCTCTTTAGCATTATTTAATAATCATTTTAAAACATCCATCAACTTTCTAAATTGTCTTTTCAAATAATCAACTATGGCTTTGTTATTTCCCTGTGTTTAATCTTTGTGCTTTTTGTTTGTTTGTTTGTTTTGCTTCATTCATTTTTGTTCTTTTTTTTTATTTTATTCTTCTTTCATTAGTTGAATCTGTTATTGTTACTCTAAATTCTTTAACTTATAAATTTGTCTCTGTATGCACTTCAAGTAGATGGCAGTGTTTGGTTTATGTTCTTCAGGCCGAATTTGTTACCATGTTCTTTAAGTCTTTTTCATATAGACTCTTCTAGTTTGTTTTATTTCCAGTCACTGAGAGTATACTGTCACTATCTAATATTATTGTGCTTTTATATATATTAGAATACTTTATTCGTGTATGTATTTTTGTTTATTCATTTATTTACGTGCATTTGTGGTCATTATAAATTTATATTATTATATTCTTCTGATTCAATGAGTATTAATCATAATTTCTTTATTAATGTTCTTTGCCTTAATGTTCTTGCCTTAATGTTTATTCCTGTCTTAAGTTAACATACCTATACCAAATTTCTCTTTGTTACTTTTTGCCTAAATATATTTTCAATTTGTTTATTCTCAACTTTCATAGTCATTATGACTTTCTTTCTATTTGGAATGCAACTAAAATACCAGGATTTCAACCAGTCACATTTAGACCTTCTGAATGGGTACTAAACCAACCAGCCAACCAACCAACCAACCAACCAACCAACCAACCAACCAACCAACACTAAACACTGTTTTGGCCTAGGCTCAGATGACTACTTAAATTTGTATCATAATTGGTTAATGTTTTTGTCTTCCACTAGAACTTTCCAGATGTTACTACATTGTTTATCTGGTTGGAATTTTTTTTCTAAAAAGATATGCATGGCTGTTTTTATTCCTGTCACTCTCTAAGTAATATGTCTCTTTATCATTAGCTTTATAGAAATTTTATTATTTTATGCTTTGTTATACTTTTCTTTGTATTTATTCTTGGGTCTTGTTGAGCTTTGTGGATATGTGAATTTATAATTTTCATCAAATTGAAAAGTATGTATTCTTTATTTCTTTAACGATTTTCTCCCTTCTGCTATGTACATTTGCTCTTCTATTATAATTATACATGTTAGACCACTTGATGTTTTTCCTCACATGACTGAAATTCTTTATTTTCTTAGCTAATGTTTTTCTCTGTGTGGTTAGTTTTTTCATGATGTCTTCAATTTCACCAACTTTTTCTTCTCTAGTGTCTGATTTTCCTAAAACTTCATTTTAGATATTGTATTTTTCACCTTTAGAAGTTCAAGATGATTTTTTTATAATCTGTTTCCAATATTTTTATGTTTTCATTTTTATCCATGAGTATATATTCATAATAGCACTCTTAAAGTTCTTTTATGTTGATTCTATAATATTTTACTAATTGATTATGTGTCATATAGTCTTGCTTCTTCACATGTCCAGTAATTTTTGGCAATTTTAGGACCATGTGATTTACTTTGTTGAATACTATATATAATATACGTTTTTTTATTTTGTTTTTTACCACATATTTAATTAACTTGTAAATCAACTTTACTCTTTCAAAGTTCTTTAGGGCTAATCTGTGGTTACCTTTGCTGTAACACTACTTTAACCCTGTTTAAAGGTGTAACTTCTCTGGGATTTCTACAAAATGTTGCTTGTGTTTAAAAATATCTCTATCCTCTAGATGATTTGCTCTAGCATTATGTCAGTTTTGGGTATTCTTCCACTTATAGCCTCCCTATAGTTTTACATTGCCTGGTAGTTTTTCTTTGACTGGGCTTAAGGATTCTTGCCCTTTTCTGTATTTATCCCAAGGCAAAGGGAGCCCATATACATGTTTTGAAAATTTGGTCTCTGAGTTTCTTCCTTTTCTCTGGTACTCTGCCATTAAAGTTTCAGCCTCCTCCACTTTCCTAAACTCTGATATGTGTGTCCTTACATTGGTGAAATTACTGTGATCTTCTTGTGTTTTCCATCCCACAAAAGGTACTGTGTTCTGTAAAGAGTCTTCATGCAGAACACTATGATGATATCAGAGCTTGCTTTACTCCCTTCTGTTAGAGATCATAGTCCAGTGAGATCCCTTATCCCGTGTCTAAAACAATTGTTAATCTGGTTTTAGGTGTTTATGGAATTTGGATAAGTCTGGTACCATTTACTCTTTATGGCTGAAACCATGTTATGGTTTTGTAAGTTGTGTGTTATGTTTTTGCTTTTAAAAATTTTAATTCTCAGTTCTCAATTTATGGACATTTTCTAGTAATATGCTGAAAAACAAACTCATCTTTGAGATTTATTATTATTTGTTGTGCTGCTGTTTGATAGGCCAGGAACAAGAATAGTTCTTTTAATGGTAGTTGTTTTCACATTTACAAGTCCTGCTTATTCCTTTGGTTCGATGACTGTTTTTTGAATCATTTGGCAGGGAATGCCAAATGTGAAGTTATACAGCACTATGTATTACTCTGAAGTTCACAAACCTGGTCACTGTAGCACAAACACTAAAGAAGGGATTCTCATTAAATTGTAGAAGGTACTTCCAAGCCATAATCCTAGACATCAGATCTAGACCCTGAAAACCTGCTCTATCGTCTATTTGTGTCTGCTTTAGATAAACAAGTGGAATTGTCCTTTACTTTGGTTACAGATTGCTTAATAATGCCAGTTTCTCAAGAATTCATCTTATATCTGTTGTTAAAGATCAAGCTATTGAAAAGAACCAAATGTTAAGAGCCATCTATTAAAAATATCAAACCCCAATTTTCAAAGATGAATATTGCCAGGAAAATAGAAAATAGAAGTGGAGAGAAGCACAGAAGCCTGTAGTAGTCCCTGGCTCCAGCATGGAGATACCTTGTTCCAATGGTCTTGGTTACAGATTAACTTCTATTTTAGTATAAGGATATATAAAATTATAACTTTATGTTCCATATGTATTATTTATAAAACACTTTATGGGAAATGATTCAGAAGCCTTTTTTGTCCTTATGAATATATTCATTATATTTTACCAACTTTGTCCAAAATTTTAACCAATTTAATTGATTCTTCCCATCTTATTTTTATAGGTATTATAATCTTATACAAGTAGTTTATTTCTCATCATGCAGTCTACAGTTATACCATATTCCAACTTTATGTTTTAATATCTTTTATCTGGAAAAATTGAACACTTCTTACTTTAGGACAAACTTATACTGTCTTTTTTCTTTACAAACAAAATCACATTGGTGAATCTTGCATACATGTGCTTCCACCCTTTTAGTCCTTCATGATGAGCACATATATTTACATAATGCAAAAGCATTTACCCATCTTTTTACTTATTAATTTATGGCCACTTTATAATGTATTAAATACAAGCAGGAATATTGCAAT
This sequence comes from Callorhinus ursinus, assembly GCF_003265705.2. Lineage (NCBI taxonomy): Eukaryota > Metazoa > Chordata > Mammalia > Carnivora > Otariidae > Callorhinus > Callorhinus ursinus. The sequence goes on from NW_027397116.1 coordinate 16,739,390, forward strand.
TATTTTTGTCTGGAATTGAAGATTATTGGTCAACTCAATGTAGTATTAGTTTGACTTTAAGGATGTTGAGATAACAATTTAAATTAACATTGAATTTTAGTTTATAATGTTTTAAGATATTTACAAGACTAGATATTTGAAAAAATCCATTGTGATAATTATGTTTGGTTAGACATAGTTGTATATATTTGTATATATACAAGAGACCTAGACAGTTTAAACATGAAAAAAAGTGTAGGCATAGACAAAGAGAATATTGTTAGGCTATAGCAGAATTAGGGGGAAAGAGAGTTGTTTGCAAACAAATATTATTAACTCACTGTAATTTTTTTAGAGATGTTACATGGACATTTTTTCACTCAATTTATAAATATCTCTATTAATAAGTCAAGTATTTACAGACTTATAAAATCTTGTTTCAAAGCTCCAAGTATTCCAATCTCTTTCTTATCAATAATCTTATAATTAAGGTCATTAGCTTTAAATCACAGTTAAGACATTCTTTTCAGGGTTGATGTTTCCATGGAAAAGTTTACCTTAAAATAATTAAAACAGTTAAAATATTAGTATTTTCTGGGAGAATTTCTTATGAAAAGTCTTCCTTATGTTAAAATTTTCCCCAAATGGTAACTTAAATGTATAATTGTGCTTGAAGTTAATGCCATTTAGAAAGATAAATACAAGGGAACGAGAATACACTATCCAGTCAAGAGGAAGTGCAAGTTTATCAGCCAGTGCATCCATAAGGAACTGACTGATAGTCAAAATGAAATATCACTTGAGAATGCCTTGTTGCAGAAATCAGCATCCTCCTGGAAAGTAGACTATGTGGAGAGTAGCTCTCTTTCAAAGCAAATTTCTCATATACAATAAAGAACAGAAATGTTTTTATAAGGTTTCAAAAACATTCCTCAGGCAGTTTATGTAAATGAATACCAATCTGAAGGGAACTCCTTCAATTGGTATTCCTTGAGGTGAATTCAGAAGACAGACATATTGGCTCTTTGTCTGTCTCCTGACTTATGAGCATGGTCTAATAGCTATGTAACAGTGTTGCCAGTAGACAGACGGAATGGTTAGTAGCAAAGCAGTGTTCCAGCAGACATTCAGCAAAGAAAATAAGTGTAATTATGATTTCCAACCAAAAAGTTCTGGGGATCTTTAGTCCTAGGATAAAGTAAATAAATTCAACCCTGAAGGTCTTACTGTCATATTCAAAGCTTTGATTCAGCATAGAACTTGTGACAGATAAGTTGGCCTCGTTTATGCTGAGGCTTATAAACATAAAACCTATTACTGAGTCTACAGCAGAGAGATTCATGGCCAAATCTAATAGAATCCCCAATTCTTTAGAAACCCCCCAGCCAATTGTCACAAAGTTAGTTTTGCTTAGTGAAGCAACAGAGAGTCAAGAATCACCAAGAGAATCTGTGAGTGTTTTATGATGAAGGCATTTGGAGAAAAGTACTTAAAGATTTTGATGAACTAGAGTCAGTCATTGATTGGTCTTGGCAGGATGGATCAGTTTGCAACCTAGAGAGTTGCTTGAACAGTAAGCGGAAAGCATGATGCTATAAGGAATTGCTGATAGACCAGTTTTCCTATAGTATTCTAGAAATATGGGACTGAATATTCTGCTTAAATGAGTTTGAGATTAAGCATTTGTCTTAAATTTTAGATTACCTTTTTTGTAAGTTATAGTTTTGCAAGTTATGTTTTTTCTATATCAATTCTTGTATATCTTTTGTATTTTATTCAACATTCCTATGCATTGTGTAGTACAAGTTTCATTGATTTTTAGGATATCTCATGTCAAATATTGTTAGAAAAGGAAATGTCACATTATTTTGAAAATGATAAAAGAAAAAATTAAATATATGAAAAGTTTGCATTTATCTTTACTATCATGAAGGGCTCTGGTGACTGATTTTAGGCATATCTTCTTTTTTTTTTTAAGATTTTATTTATTTAATTGACAGAGAGAGAGAGACAGCGAGAGAGGGAACACAAGCAGGGGGAGTGGGAGAGGGAGAAGCAGGCTTCCCGCTGAGCAGGGAGCCCGATGTGGGGCTCGATCCCAGGACCCTGGGATCATGACCTGAGCCGAAGGCAGTCGCTTAACCAACTGAGCCACCCAGGCGCCCCCCGGCATATCTTCTTTCCTTACATCAAGGCATATTTGAATAAGTAGGATTCTTAATATCAATCAAAGGTAGATCATATTTAAATAGACATAATAACATTGAACATCCAAATCTCTGATGCCTGAAGCTAGAAAGGTTATTCTGTATTGCACAGTGTCAGGGATTTTGCATATTTTTGAAAAATGTTTTCCTGTGCATTCAACCTAAAAATTGTTCTATTCTTGCCTAAGTTCAGTCCCGAGTAATACATATTTTCTACTTCAAAAAAGCCTAGAGAGAGGCCATTTTCAAGCGTGGGTAGCAAATGAAACTCCAGGACACGTTTTCAAGAAAAGTAAATTTTACTGCATGAAACTATTCAATGTTTAGTAGTTGTACAATATTTGGAAATATACATAAAATCTTGAAATTTTATATTTTAGGCAAAGGTAATAACTTTCTGTTCTTGGAATATCAGTCCTATTATAAACTTGGGTCAGGGGCGCCTGAGTGGCTCAGTCGGTAAGTGTCCGATTCTTGGTTTCAGCTCAAGTCATGATCTCACAGTTGTGGGATTGACCCCCGTGTTGGCTACACACTGTCTGGAGTTGGCTTGAGATTTTCTCCCTCCCTCTCACTTTGTCCCTCCCCGCTTCTCTCTCTCAAACAAACAAACAAAAACTTGAGTCATTTGAACCACAAATGACATTGGCATTCAGGGTTCTGGTGGTCATCAAAATTATACTCTGTAACTATCATCACTTATAGAAGATGATTATTTCTTCTTGAAGTGATCGAAATAACAATACTAATAGAGAGTTAAGAGGAAGGGACTTGGTGAATTTACATCTGTGTGTGTGTGTGTGTGTGTGTGTGTGTGTGTGTGTGTGCTTGCACATTATATAAGACTGAGAAGGAAGTTCCCTTGGCTAAAACCATCTGATCATTTGTGAAGGAGATGCTTTTCTCAAGCTCCATTATTCTGTCTATAAACAACATGAGTAATGCTAAGTAGATAGTTTTAATAATCACCTATAATAATAAAAGGAAGATAAACCCAAACTTAACTAATATCCCAATGCAATTTACTATATGTGTCAATATAATTTGAAATCCACATATATTAAAAATTCAGAAATGTATTTATAAAGGGCATTTCTCTAAAAAACAGATGGAATAAACTACAATTTATTCATTAGAACATTTTTTTAAAGATTTTATTTATTTATTTGAGAGAGAGAATGAGAGAGAGAGAGAGAGCATGAGAGGAGGGAGGGTCAGAGGGAGAAGCAGACTCCCTGCTGAGCAGGGAGCCCGATGTGGAACTCGATCCAGGGACTCCAGGATCATGACCTGAGCCGAAGGCAGTTGCTTAACCAACTGAGCCACCCAGGCGCCCTCATTAGAACATTTGAAAGAATTGAGGGACAATTGAAAGTAGGGTTTTCAGGATTATATTTTTATGTTTATTTCTTGAAGTTATTTTATTCCTTATAATAAAAAAGTGCTAAAGGAAGCCTGGAGTTACAAATAGAAAATATTAGAATCAATAATAATGATATTCCCAGTAACTAGTAAGGCATTTTAAAGATTAACACGTGATGAACTTAAACATGTGTGTGACAAATTCATGTTTTATTTTATTAAAATTAGTTGCACCAAATAAGTAAAAAAATGAAATTGAAGCTGCCTGCCAAAAAAGAGAGAAAGCTCATAATGAGAACCTGTACCAGGAGAGATAAGCTCAAGTATGGAGGGAGAAACAGTTTGGATTCCTTTCCCTTCAGTTTCTAATGACAATCTGAGGTACATTTCACTGAACTGACTAATGTGCTATAGTACAGGAAGTAGAGTGCCAAAGAAATTTTTTTTTCCTGATTATGTCAAGATTAAAAATAGCAGTTTTAAAAACTGGCCTGTGTGTATGCCAGTTTCAAAATGTCAGCTTCAATACGGCACGATGATAAAAAAAGAGGGGAGAATGACCTGAATCAGTGGCCTGACAAATGGGAAAAATAACTTGAAATAAATATAAATGCAGTTTTTGATATAAAAATGCCATTGTTCATATATAACATACACACCATCATCCATCAAATATTGTTATTTTCATTCTAATTTTCAATGTTTCTATTAAATTTCTCAATTTAACATGTGAAATATATATTCTTAAAGACAAGTATAATAATTATATTTAATACCTCCATGGTTGTTTAAAACATAACTCAAGCTGTTTGCAATAAGGTTTAGTGAGCATTTAGTTTGCATTCATTAAATGATGTAGAGGCTGACAAAAGAGATTGATTTTAGTTTTGTGATTTTTATATATCCAAATTAGAGAAGTTAAATCAGTAGCTAAGATGATTTATCATACAACGATGATATAAGATGATATTTACCATATAACGATGATTTCACAGATGGATTTTGTAGAAAGTATATGCTATTATTAACTCACTTTGCGTTTTTATTTTATATGTTCAAGTTATAAAGTCACATTTAATATGTATTAAACCATTTTGGATGCAAAAATTCTACTGAATATTGATTTTACATATTTTCCAAAGTGAAAGTTTTGGGAGGTGCACCATGGAAGTGTATTAGTTACTTAGAATAGTTTCTTAGAAAAAGAGAGTGAGAGAAATTAATATTGTTATAATTCCCAATTCTTCACAATATTTTATATTTACACAGCAATGCATGTAAAACTGTTTCAATGAATGGATAAGATAAATGAAGAGGCAAGAAGGGATGTAAAAAGCACAATTATCAGATAGGTGCATATTTTATAAATATTCTGATATACATTCTAACTAATGTTTAGAAATATAAAGAACATATTTACTCTAAAGTAGTACCTCAAAGTTTACAGAAATGTTGACCACTAAGGCTGGATTACGTACTTTTACATTTTTCTTCATCTTTTCATTTTTTCTTTAAATTTTTTATTGTTATGTTAATCACCATACATTACATCATTAGTTTTTGATGTAGTGTTCCATGGTTCATGTTCGTCTGTATAAAGGATGTACCCCAGAGACCTACCCTGTGTCTGCCTTATGTCTGTCACAATGGAAGTTCTCTCCTGTTACATTGCTGAATAAACTGTGTGGACTGCTAAAAAAAAAAAAAAATTACATGATTCACTGTTGTCCATAACACCCAGTGCTCCATGCAGAACGTGCCCTCTTTAATACCCATCACCAGGCTAACCCATCCCCCCACCCTCCTCCCCTCTAGAACCTTCAGTTTGATTTTCAGAGTCCATCGTCTCTCATGGTTAATCTCCGCCTCCGATTTACTCTCCTTCATTCTTGCCCTCCTGCTGTCTTCTTCTTCTTTTTTTTTCTTAACATATATTGCATTATTTGTTTCAGAGGTACAGATCTGTGATTCAACAGTCTTGCACAGTTCACAGCGCTCACCATAGCACATACCCTCCCCAATGTCTATCACCCAGCCACCCCATCCCTCCCACCCCCAACCACTCCAGCAACCCTCAGTTTGTTTCCTGAGATTAAGAACTCCTCATATCAGTGAGGTCATATGATACATGTCTTTCTCTGATTGACTTATTTCACTCAGCATAACACCCTCCAGTTCCATCCACGTCGTTGCAAATGGCAAGATCTCATTCCTTTTGATGGCTGCAAAGAAGACATCCAAATGGCCAACAGACACATGAAAAAGTGCTCAACATCACTCGGCATCAGGGAATTTTTTCATCTTTTCTACAAGGCATCCTCTTTGAATTTGCTTCTATAAAAATCTTCCTCTCTGTCTTATGTGACTCCAATACATAGACTGTCTATCTCATCACCAGATCATTTATTTATTTTCTCATTCAACAAACATGTATTTGGTGTTTCAAACATACTTGACCTCATGCCAGGAAGTACAGAGTCAAATAAGGTAGACACAGATATTGATTTCAAAAATTCACATCTTCACCTATTAGCTACAAAGTCCACCAAGCTAAAGACCACTAGAGTTACTTTCTCCCAAGAAAGAACACGGCAATAATTCCACATTTATTTTGTGATAGGTATTATGCAGGGATATTTACAAATAAAGTATTTCATTTAATCTCCAGAACATCCTTTCGAGCTAGTTGTTCATAGCCATAATTTCACCTGAGGAAAACAAAGCTCAGAGACATAAAAACAATTTGCCCAATGTCCTCAGGTTGGCCAATAGTGGACTCAGTACAAATTTTGTTTCAAAGCCATGTCAAACACAACTTCATTAGGTCAGGAATCAATATAAGTGTGGTCTAGTATTTTTTATTAGGCAGATAATTTCAGGCATATTACAACTTCTCTGAGAAGATTTCCTTTTTAAAAATAATTCTCCCTCCCAGGCGATTGTGAAAAAAATATAAATAAGTTATCTAAACATTATAGACCAAATTAAACATGCAATTTACATATAATTATATCAGCTTATTATGCTATGAATATAAATTTTTCACCTCTTCTCAATAATAATTTTCCTGGAGGTGAGGCTAAACCTCAACAACCTCGGTGAGAAGCGTTTGAATTAAACCAGACCCCCAAGGCTCCTTCAGATTTGAAGATTTGTGAGGACTACTCAGACTCAGCTGAGTTTGCTTAGACTTTATTTTATTACTGAGCCGGCAAGCAAGCAGTGAAAAGGAGAAGGTCAAAAATAGATGTGGTTGGAGTAAATGAAACCTTACAGTGCTCTCTGTTACATTATTAAAATCTGTGATATCAGCAGATATAAAGTGAAGACTCTGCCAGGTCAGAGGAACCCAGGACCACCAGCCCACTGACTTTTATCCTGCTTTAAATTGAAGTGGGTTGTTTTAACCCTCCAGGTCTACTGTGTTGCCATAAATGGAATTTCACTTTGTATGTGCTTACCTGTTCTCTGTTTACTTGATGCTGCACCATTGAGCTTGCTCAAGATTTCAGTGCAGCTAGCAGGATGCAGTCTGTCCCAGTACAAACAAGTGATACAGCTGCTGGAATGCAGCAGAGAGGAGCCAAGTAAATAAGGAACATGAGTGACTCCAGAGTGAAGTAAGGAGGTTGCAGTAGATTGCCCCAAGAACAGGCAGATGCCTGAGCAGAGAGGCAGATGATTGGGGGGTGGAGGGCAGAGAGGCAGCAGTAGGGAAGAGGCATACAGAAAACACTCATCTATCTAAGGGTAAGCCAAAGACTAAAATCAGAGTATACCGAACTCAGGATGGATGACCTTCTGAGGCACCGGGATTGGGTAGCAGAGCTAAGCCAGGGCATATTGACTCAGTGATGGGAAAAATTCCTAGAAGCCAGGCAGTTAAAATGGTTCAATCAAGAATTTGCCAAGTTAATACCAAGATTAAAACCAGGAGTTGGAAAATGAGGTTGAATAGGTGGAGTTAAGCAGGACAGTGAGGAGCACAATTGCTGAAATAAAATCCTGCCGGAGAATTTGGTGCTTTTCTGTTACGTATTCTTTTATTTCTGATTAATACACATGTGTGTTGTGAATGGGAAAGCATTAAATAACTTGTTAATGATCAATATATTAGTCCTTACAATCTAATACTCTTCATCTCAATGTGTCTTTTCATTTTTCAGAGATAGACTCTAGGAAGGGCATTAACCATTTGTATTAAATAAAAAAGGTTTTAGTCCCAAAGACAGAAATATATGCTCAGAAAGTTGCTATATATATTTTTTTAGAGAATGGGAGTAGGAAGTCAGAGTAATTTCAGAAGGAACAGTTTGGTTATATCTATGAAAGCATATTTTGAGTTCATATATGCCTCGACATAGTTTTGGTATATAACAAGACAGCCAAAAAAAAAAAAAAATGAAGGTTCAATGCTACCTCCTCAAACAATTGTCAGCAGTTTGATGCAAATCCCATTCAGAGAAATGAAGACAGATCATGGTCATATACTATGCTCCCCACTTGCTAGAATTCCACCAAAAGGAAATTAGAATGAATAATTTCTATAACACAGTTGGATACAATATATTTGGAGAACTAGAAGGGTACATTAATGGGATAGTTAATGCTTACATAAGTGATTCCTTTTGCGAGGCACCTTTCTGAGAATTTAATACACACAAATACACACACAAAAACAGACATGCACACATACATTCATACCTATATATATTTTTCCACATGTAATGTTCATACAGCTTTGTGGCACACATGCTTTTATGATCTTTTTTTATTTTTATTTATTTTTTTAAGATTTTATTTATTTATTTGGCAGAGAGAGACACACACACAGCGAGAACAGGAGCACAAGCAGGGGGAGTGGGAGAGAGAGAAGCAGGCTTCCCGCCGAGCAGGGAGCCTGATGCGGGGCTCTATCCTAAGACCTCGGGATCATGACCTGAGCCGAAGGCAGACGCTTAATGACTGAGCCACCCAGATGCCCCTTATGATCTTTTTTTTAAAGATGAGAAAACTGATGTGCACAGAAATCACGTTACCTGCCCAGAGGCAAACAGCTAATTAGTTGAATTGATACTTGAGCATTGTTTGTCTGGCTCCATAAACTTGTTCTAAACCAACACCTTATGCTGCTTTTTCTTAGATAGGGATAAATCTGTAGAAGCAGATAAAACATAAAACTGAAAATATAAAACATAAATGTACTTAGAGAAACAGAAATATCATGCCCCCCCATTATGTAGGACAGTCAAGAGAAGATGTCTCAAAGGGAATTCTGAGGATGTATAACTCAAAAAGGAAACTCAAAAAGAATGTGTAAAGGTGTGAGGACTGAGTTGGGGGGAAAAATAGATATTTCAAAAAATCAATCATTGGATTTATGTGTGTGTGTGCATATTAACAGATTTCAATAAAATTTATGATTTTAGGGAACTTACCAAGTAAAATATCAATTTCTTTCCATTATATATTCCATTGAATAGACAATATCAAAGCTATGTGTTTCATATCTTGGACCTATGTTAAAAGTTTTATAAGATCTAAAAAGTGATTAATCCAATTTTTAATTACATTCAAGACACCTGTTCCTAATAGGTATGTGTAATTTCTTCAAACTATGAAATCACTTGGAATTTTTCACTTTTCCTAGAGGTTTATGAAATAGCAATTGCTTACATTTTATGGGTTTTTTTGTTTGTTTTTGGCTCAGGAGAATTTTCTCATTATTTTACAGAAATATCATTTAAAATGTATAACAATAACATAACGGCTTTCCAATTTCTTTGGAGATTGGAAAATGTACATATTCTCTTATACATATTTTACTGCACAATTACTATTTTATATGCGCCAGGAGAGTGGGCAACAAATTTATTTTATTCACCACTGTATGTTCACCAGCACTGATCCTGGCAATAAATACTGAATTAAGTAAGTTAGTCAAGTATATTTTAAGGGGAAAAAAACCATGGGAATAGAGTGTACCTGATTTTCATTGTGAAGGGCGTAGACGCCCTAATCATGAGAGCTGTTAGTATCTACCTAGGTTGATCCTTACTCATACTTATTAACAGTCATGTAGTGTGACACATCAGAGAAACTAATCACACATTTGCTCACCAATTTATTTATTCTCTAAATAGAAAAAATAGAACATGAAATTTTGAAGTATTTGATAAATTAAGAATTCTATGTAGCATATCTTGTGGAGAATACAAAAAAGCCAGCTATAATTAATGAAATGTACATTTTAATTTATGGTCTACATATAAAAAGAAATATTTTATAAATGAGTTAAAATGAAAACTGAGGAAGTTAAGGCAACATGCTTTTGCATTTTTAATTTTGTAATGAAATATAAATATAATGGCCTTACTGGATATTTTAATCATTCCCATTAGAGTTTGTAATTTTCCACTAGGTTTAAGATAACGATGAGGGGAAAAAAAAAACTTAAGAGTGGCAAATAAAGGCACATATATTACACAGCTAAAAATAGCAGGTGAAATTCAAGTGGATTGTTAACATATTTCAAAGTCCTTTTTTATATTTTATTATTAATAACTCAACCTACTTAAATGAATACCTCTATATACATGAAATATGAGCACTTTGATCACATACTTTCCCCTGATGAGAGCTAAAGCTTACAAAGATAGCTCTTGCTTTAGAACTTCTAGAACTTTGCCTTTCATGGATTTTAGCTCTGCTTAACAAGCTTATTCCAGCTCGACAGCCTGCTCCCTGCCGTTGCCCCAGTAGCCTCACATCTGGCATGCTTTCCCCCTTTGATTGCTTCCTTTGGGCATAAAATCAGGCCAGTGTCGCTGACATTGCCCAGGAAGTGCCTGTCTCATTCCACACCAGGGCTGATCAGGTAAAATCAGTGCAAAGGAGAGACCACGGCCCTTCTAGGAGCAGTAGGAGAGGTGGAAAATGTGTCTTTGCTCCTCCTTCATTTTTAATGAAGAAAATCCCCCCAATCTATAATACATATAATGTTTTTATATCTGATAGATCAAAGGAAAATCTTCTTCGGAGGAGGTTTCCACAAGATTAATCTCCAAAGCATCTCAAAAACCAAATTACTCAATCTTTACAGCCACCTCACGTCTCCTTTTTCCATAGTCCTATGATGTGAGTATCTATACCATCCATTTAGGGAGCCAAGTTAGAAAATATCTTCCCAGTATCTTCCTTGGCTGCCTTCCAAAAAATTATTCTCTTTGTTAAAATGATATAATTCTACTTGTTATAATTAATTAAAATTAAATCTTGGAATTCTGCACTAGTCTGTAGTTTTTTCATGAAAAGCCGGTGTAATGCCTCTAGAAACTAAAGTTCTCAAGCTTCACCATTTTGTGCCCTGTACACTTACCATCTCTGCTCTTATTTTTTCACTGTAAAACAACTCTCTTTTTATTAAAACAGTTGCACAGTAATGAATGGGAAGTAAGCCATTTGTAATAGGTGAAATTTAACCTTAAGCATGATGTCCTTACTCTTAGCAACAGAACACTCTGATTATCCTTTTGAAGGTTAGTAAATGTTCATGTCATGTTAAATACTTTACCTCATTGATATAACAGAAATACTGAAAAAATCTGAGAAGTGAATGGGTTTTGGTCAGTGAAGTTAAATGTTTTGCAGTTTCTCTGCATTTGCACCAATTTAAATTCTTCCTCATCCTCAGGAGAATATTATCCCACACTCTGTGCTTCGAACAGACAGGAAGACAGCTGTTTTGCATTGTTTAAGGCTTATATCCATAAAGCATTGAATTAGACTGCTAGTTTTATTGACTTAATTGCAGTTCTTAAATGTCCTAGGGTAGAGCTTATGTATACACAAAGTTGGAAGGTAGGCATGAGGAGCCTGGTGAGGCACCTCTTGTTCATGAGGGATCCATATATTCTGTATCTTTCTGTTTTTGGTGTGCCTGGCTTTAATTTTTAAGGCCAAATCATGATTCATAGCAGCTTCTAGAATCCATTCACATCATTTCTTTCATGGAAAGCAGAAATGAGAAAGGAAAGACAGTCCCCCACCCTCAATGCAGCTTCTTTTCAGCATCTTTCTTTGGACTTCAAAACAAGGTGTTTATGTCTCATTGACTAAAGAGTAGTCATATGTCACTCCTCCCTGCAAGGGTGAATGGGAAGTATCTTTTGGGCTAAGTGCATTGCCACCTCCAAATAATGTCATTAAGAGATCAAGAAACAGAGGATATTGCGTGCAACTAATGTTATCTAACCCCATAAAAACCTCTAGCAGTATCTAACCATATTTTAGAAAATAAATCCACTAATGTATAACAAAATAATACATTATGTTTAAGATGGAAATTTATCCTGTGTATCTTCCAATCCAAATTAGAAAATCAATTTAATTGATTATATTTAAGCATTAATTTATCTATCCATATATATATATGATTATTTCCATAGTTGTAAAAATTGATAAAAATTGAATCCGTTTATGATAAAAATTCTTAGCAAAGTACTAATAAAATTAAACTTTCCTAATCTTGTCAGGAATATGTAAAAGATGCTGTGCAAACATCAGACTTAATGGTGGCTATTCAAAAGCATGCATCCCCTTGAGATGAGGAAAAAAACAATTATGTCCACTCTCATCAATTCAATTCAAAATTGCATTGGATTATCTAGCCAAAATAGTTAAACAAGTAAATGTTACAATATTTGAAAAGAAATAAAAGAAGAAAATATCCATGGATACTTCATTACAGCCAGTAAGACTTGATCAAGACTGCTGGTACAAAATCAACATACAAAACTCAGTATTATGCCAGCAAATTGTTAGAAAATGAAAATTTATCTTTAAAGTACATTTAGAAAAGCACCAACAATGTGAAGTATGTAGGAATAAATTTAACAAATTATGTTTATAGTTTTTAAGGAGAAAATTATATTATTGAGAGAAAATTAAAGAAGTCTAAAATAAATCAGGTGATATAACCTACCTACTGATTAAAATATAGTGTTGTAAAGATACCTATTTCCCCCAGATTTAGTACACACCCAATATCGATTTTGTGTATATGAGAGAATGTGTATGCACAGGTATGTGTGTATAGATTACAAGCAGATGTTATGATATATATGGAGTGCAAAGGGTTAAGAATGGCCAAGATAGGGATGCCTGGGTGGCTCAGATGGTTAAACGTCTGCCTTCGGCTCAGGTCATGATCCCAGGGTCCTGGGATCGAGCCCCACGTCAGGCTCCCTGCTTGGCGGGAGCCTGCTTCTCCCTCTCCACCCCGCTTGTGCTGTCTCTTGCTATCTCTGTCACTATCTGTCTCTCTCTCTCTCTCAAATAAATGAATAAAATCTTAAAAAAAAGAATGGCCAAGATTTTGAAGAAAAAATGGTAGGTAGTCTTGTTTTATTAGATGCTCTCTTCAAATTACCATGTCAGATTTCTACTCTTAGTTATGTAATATGGAAAACTCTTCACATGTGCACCATGAATCATGTGCAAGATAGTCTATTGCAGAATTTTTCTTAAGGGCAAAGCTTTATAAAAAAACATGAAAGGCAGTCAATAATAAAGGGCACATATATTATGGTATATACATACAAAGTTGTACTCTAAGCAGAGGATTGAATAATCTGCATGGATATATTTTACATGCTAATATCAAGTGAAAGAAGCAAATCAGAAAGAAATTCAATAATTCTATGCATAAGAAGTCTCAAGACAGTCGATATTTTAACATGTTGCTTAAATACGCACATGTGGAAGTTAAACCTACAAATAAAAGCAGAGTAGTTATTTAAAGAGACAAGGGATGCTTTTGCAATGAGATAGATTTCTAAAATAAAGTCCTAATTGTCTTAACTGATTTGTGGTTGCATAAGTACTCATTGTATCATTTTCCTTAAGGTGCACATGAATATTTCATATATTTCTGGATATATAATACACTTTACAATTAATAAAAAAATAAACAGAGGAATAATACCTTGACTTTTTCATTCTTTCAGCTTTCATGGTAATCCATTTTACAATTGTCTTAGTTATGTTCATAGATTTCATTTATACATAAGACATTGAATCTTAGAGAAAAGGGGAAAATCATATAAATTTAACTTTACTTTAAATTGTATTTTGTTTAATTAATGAATTCATTTGTTTTGTTTGTTTGGTTTTTGTTTGACATACAAAAAGCTGTATACAAGTAATTTGTATAACTTGTGATGAGCTTGAACATAAGTATACACCTGTGAAACCATCACCACAATCTATGTCATAAACCTATCAAAAGTTTCTTTCTGCTTTCCTTCTTTATTATTACATTTTGTGATATGAACACTTAACATAAGATCTACCCTCTTAAGAAATCTTCTAATATATGTACAATATTGTTAACTGTAGGCACTGTGCTACACAGTAGACCTCTAGGATCTATTCCTCTTGTATAACCCAAACCTTGTACCTGTTGACTAATGTCTCCTCATCTCCCCTATATTAAACTTTAAAATCACTTTGTCAAGATCTGTGAAAGGTTGGAGATCTTGCCATATTTGCACACTTACAAGTCTGTTTCATGCTGACACAAATCTTCCATGTTAAGAACAAAGACTATTACAACATAGCCAACAGGCTAAGTGTCATGTTGGTCTGTGTCTCTCTGTATCCCACAGCCCATGAGGGAGGGGGGCACAGGTGAGTGACATGTACCTGGTGGGTTTACATCACTGCAGAGGAACGCTGAGCTTAGAAATCCTCAATCATTATCGGGGTTTCTAGCAAACTGCCCAACCTTTGTCCTCGAGTCTTTATTTCTGGACAGTGAAAAATCTGTTCTATGCTTTAGAGTGAGACACATCTCCGTCTTCCAAGATTACTTTCTGTACAAACATCCTTGACATGATGGCCCAGAACAAAAGACAGGATTCACAGAAACTGAGAGACCTGTGAAAAATTATTTCCTAAGTCACATTAATTACTGAATACTTATCTTGAAATGTTACAAAAGGCATTTGAAAACGTCTATTGAAATAATGGGAATTTCAAAGTTTAATATTTGCAGTTGTCCTTATTACATTTAAATTAAGTATAAAATTACCCATAATATCAGAATTTTAAAAATAAAGTTTCATTATTATTTTCACTAAAAAGTAAAGTCTACATACATGTTTTGGTCTATATTCACCAAATAAATTGACCATTTGAATTTATCTGTTGAATCAAATAATCTATTAGATTGGGGATGGCTAATAGATGTAAACTCACATTATCTATCTAACAAATCAGTAATTGAATTCCCTGAAATGCTGGGTTGAAAAGAATTTTGAGGTTCCAGTTATATTCATTATGAGAAAAACATAATCACTGATTAAAAGTGTTTACCATAAAAAACAAAAAGAGGGTAAATAAGGAACTTCTGTGTTATACTATCTTAAAAACAAGCAAACAAAAACACCATTCAGTAAAAAGATATGTCAAGATTCACACAGCTATTATTTTTATGGAACACTTTACTTAACATCACATACAGAGTACACATATTATTTATAACTCTTTTTTTCCTATGTTTTTAATTACTCCCAGCAAGAGTTCTAAAGCTAAGGCAAAGATTGGCCTATTTCATTGGCATACAGATCAAGAGTCTTTTGATGAAAATAGGTAGCATAGGAAATAAGATGTACGAAAAAGGATCTATCTCCGAGAAAACTGAGAATATGGAGTGAATGCTTTAGTTAATGGAAGAAAGAAAAGCACATGACTCAGCTGGAAGGAGCCAGATAGAGAAGATTTGATTCTTATTGATGTAGAACTAAAGTGAGTAATCATAGAGTCTTGCTTAATGACTCCTTGAATTGCATTGAATTTAGGTCTCTTCTCCACAAAGCCCTGAGGAATTTGTTCTCTTACTTGACTAATGAGTGCTTTCTTACTATGCCCGCCCATACCCCACCCAGCTCTTAAAGTAGCTATGGAAGAGTATATATTCAGCAATATAGTTTAGCAATGTGCAATAGCACATATTTAAAATAAGCTCCATGCCTTTAGTATGGTCACTTGGGAAATATAATTTTTCCAAAAACAGAATTTGAACTTAGATATGGCATTACTGTAAGGTGGAAAATAAGATTTCTATACTCAACATGCAATGGAATATGAATTACTTAAGCAGGCATTAGCAAAATAACCAAAAAAAAAAAAACCCATATATTCTCTTATTACTCAGGAGTGTGTTCACTGAGATAAAAAAGTGCCACACTAGAGCTACTCACCCTAGAAAGCAGGGTGAAATAACTCAAGATTGACCTCAGAGTGCTCTTCCTAGGAGCTCTTACCAACTAGCAATGCAGCATGGTAGATCTGACCCACTATTGGGCTGGACTTCTGGCAATCATATTTTTGACCTAGAGACTCACATGCAAAAAGAAAAAAGAAAAAAGGAGTATATCAATAGAGTGACCCAGAAGGCTTATAAGATTCACTAGCCTTATCACATACTCCACTGTGCACAAGTGTTTGGTTTTCAAGTACCAGGCAGTGTTATATGCAACTAATGAATCACTGAACCTACATCAAAAACTAATGATATACTATATGTTGGCTAATTGAATTTAAATTGAAAGAAAGAAAGAAAAAGAAAGAAAGAAAGAAGAAAGAAAAAAAGAAAGAAAGAAAGAAAGAAAGAAAGAAAGAAAGAAAGAAAGAAAGAAAGAA